>NW_010972764.1:3696725-3697225 GCF_000737465.1 Haliaeetus leucocephalus | reverse complement strand
GCAGGACCCCGTCCCGCAGGACCGCCGAGCCGGGCGAGCACGGCAGGCGGCCGGGCTTCGGTGCCCGCGGCACACGCTTCTCTTGGGAAAGCGCCGCGTTCCAGGCGTGTAGGGCAACGCGTCGGTGGTGTTCCTCTCGCTACCCGGTTCGCCTAACGAGGAGGTTTTATTGTAAAAATGGGGGGTTTAAGAACAAATCCGACGCTGGTATCTCTTAAGGATAAGTTTAGCCTTAAACGGGAAAACCACCCTTGGTATTTTCAATAACCATGCAAGGAATACTCATTTTACAGTTTGATTTTTTTTAATAGGTACTATATGCCCTTCTGCCTCATACAGCATGCAGACGCTTTTCCCTAACTACCAGTCAAGGGGGAAGAAGCTCAAATTATGCTAATTAATATTCAACTTCAGTAGATTAAGTAACAGACAACTAAGTAGTCCATTTCAATTGAAGAGATTGCCGCCCCCCCCCCCCCCCCCCCCCCCCCCCGCCGCCT
>NW_010972764.1:3659970-3696715 GCF_000737465.1 Haliaeetus leucocephalus | reverse complement strand
TTGTATGAGAAACGTGCCCCCCCCCCCCCCCCCCCCCCGCGAAGCTTTCGGAATTACACAATCCCCTGAGTTACAGCAATACAGCCTTCTAATAAAACAGAGTGTTATCAGAGAGCAGTTATTGAAGCGTTGTATCACACAACTACAGGTCTTTAAAACGTACAAACAAGAAAGAAGCAAAAGAAAGTCACCTAAACTTTTCATACAGATGCATACACTGGAAAATTAAGAAGCCTCTCCCACAAACACACCACCTCCTCTTTGTCCCCGCAACTTCAGAGCCAGAAGACACCATCAGCCAGGCAAATTTAAACAAACTGCATTGTCTGCACCAATCCTTTTTCTCATGCCGTATGAAGCAAAGATATTTTGCTGCAATATATTCATTTATCCATGTTGAAAGACCCATGAAAAGACAGCGTTCCTGGGTAGAGGTATGACCCCCGGGAGGTTTCTGAGAGCCCTTTACCCAAACAGCCAGGACAGCCCCCTCTCCCTTTGGGCTGTAAGGGTTCCCAAATCCCGTGGTGAAGACCTGCCTGCAAAGCTGCACATCCACCTGCCCTGGAGAGCGAAGAGTGAAGCCTTTTGCCTGGAAATCACAGAGTTCCCATAGCTCTGCCGTTCCCCTGGGGTCTCAACTCGCTGAAAGTTCCCACGGGCACTGAAATACGGCGACCAAGTCACCTTTAGAGCAGTCACAGAAACTGGGTACCCTGCGTGTGGTAGTCCATGCATCCAAGACAAACGCTGTACTACTCTAAGGCTGAGTCGTCCTTCAGACACGGAAAACAAGGTAACTGCTAATCATCTTGCACTGCAATGATCAGTAGCTGGTCAGCCACACAATTAAAGGGAGCAGATAAAATTCCCTTAAACACATCTTTTAAGCTAACAATTTGATTACAGAACTGCAATACAAAACAACGTTGGAAACAGCTTCCCTAAAGATGCATTGCTGCCCCAGGAACGCAGAAGTCTTTGTTACTTTGAAGGTATCTTCACTGGTGTGCATCGTTCAGTTACGGCAACAAACACAAGTTACAGAAACAGAAATTAAGACAGCAAAAAGACTCTGAAATTGAGGCTAAGAGCAGCATCTCTGCTACGAGGTTGACAAAGCACCCATCCATTGCTGTCACACGCAACTGACTTGAAACTTGTCTGAAACATGGCTAGAAAAAACACAAGAAAGGGAATGCTCTCATCCTGAAAACTCACACCTTTAAGACTGCAACTGCTCTTCACCTTGCAACATAAAAACAAGACCTTTTCCCAGGCACAAACAAAAAAAGCCAGACTCAACCCAGAATACGTCAATGCTTTAGGCTCTCTTCAGCCTTCAGAATGACTCTGTGTCGTGTCATTGACAGTAGCCAAGTGCCTTTTCTGCCAGGCTGCTCTCTCCAGCACCAGCCTTCTAATCCCCACCTCTTCTTTGACAGAAATCCCACCCCGAACCAGAGAAACCTCTTTCAGTGAGTTATTTTCCAAAGGAGTACTCAAAGGCCCTGCTCCGATAGGCTTCTGCTCAAAAATCCACACGCTAAGTTCTGTAGGAAGGAAAAAAAAACCCATAGAAACTGTGATGGGGCACTGAGAACTGCTAAGTTCATGCCACAGTTCAGGTAACCAGGGAGTTAGGCAATAATCGGATTGATTTAGGTTAGTTGTAAGTGGAAAGAAATATCTGCTAGAAGATGAGAGATAAAACAACTTTCAAGCACGGGGAAGAGGCCGTCTCCTGGCCAAGCAGCAAGTTCCTGCATCTAGGTTAGGCAGCAGAATTGTAAACTGCTCTGCACAACTCCTTGCATCCACTGGTCCCTTTGTATTGATTAAGCTTCACCTTGGAACAGAAAAATGTCAAAACTGTAGCTAGTCACCATTTAAGCAAAAAGAACTCAAGATGTTGTTGTCTCTAGCATTTCCTCAGTTTCACAGCACGAATGATAGCAACTACATCACTCTGAAATCTGAGCTATTCCTCCTTTTAATTGTAAAGCCATCCAAGCTACATTTCAGCAGAAATTGCCTTCCAGTTAATTAAGTAAGAAGGCAAAAAACAAAACAAAAGAAGGAATAAGGAAGCTCAAATGTAATAAAATTAGTGCATTATTAGACCAATCAAAGCTTTATTATTTGCCCTTTTTCCTCCCCCATATCTTAAGATGATGACATTGATTTTAAATCCTGGAAATCCGTAGGTTTATTCAACTTCGCTTATCAGTTAACAACTGTATATGATAAACCTCAGTTGCAACTTAATTTATATACTATTTCCCATGCTTTTCAAATGTACAGAAAGAGAGCACAAAGCAGGTTCCTATTCTCCCATTTTGCCATTGAGAGGTTTTTAAAATATGACAATGGGCGAATTTGTAAAGATGGTATTATTATTCCATGAAAAATAATTTTAAACAAGATATGAGGAGATTCACAAGCAGCCATTGTGAAGCCTTTTACATCCTTACTCTGAAGTTACTACATAGAAACCAGTACAGACTAAGTCAGTAGAACCATTTGATTCTTTCCTTCAATCACATTTGGAAAAAATGATTCCTGAACTCCACAGGTTCTTGGGTTTACAAATGAAATCAGATTACTGAGGTAAAGGTGAGAAAGAAAACTGAACTTCCATAAAGCAGAAAATGGCAAAAGCCAGCACTAATTGAGACTAACACCCAAGGGTTGGCAAAGGGAAACAAAAGGTAACTACATTTAATGCATATATGGGATTACTGATAGCTTTTCTTGATTTTAACTCAAGTATTTTAAGTGCCAATTTCAATTTTATGGTAGGCTTAACTATAAATTCATACTTTTGTACGCAAGTAAAGGATTCATAGAGCAATCAGAGCCGTCAATTCACCAACTGCACTGTTATCGCTTCCCGTTATAGACATTGCCTATATTCATCGCTGCTCAGCAATCTCACACCATCTTTCACATTGCAACAAAGCAAGAGAATTCAGGGAAATCATGGCAAAGACTGCAATTCTTTTCTCTTCTCCGAAGCTTCGTGAGCTTGCAGATGACCAGTTTCAAAAGGTATATAATGGCAGTTCATCTCAGGAACACTAACTTTTAAGCATGCCTGTCATGGCATTTTTAAGACCATACATCTCTCTTTTTAGGAGCAAATGAGGAACTATCAGCAGTTTTTTTAAATGACATACAGATCACTGGGCAACATTAGTAGCCTTAGTGTTCATCATTTATTCATTCACTTTTTCTCTGTCCAGATTCTAAAGCCTCCGGGTGACTCCAACAAGGACACAGCTTAGAGGCATATAACCAGAGGGGCATGATGTCAGTGTTGTTCCAGCAGCCATAGTCATGAGCTTAAGCAAAGTATTTGTTGGAGCTAATAGCTATTCATTTAACATTAAGAACCCAGTCCTGAATTTAAAGCAGTTCCAGGAGTATGACGTGAGTACGCTTCTGACTCCCTCCAGCTCTGATCAGGCTCAGGATCCACTCATCAGAAAACATTACACCTTCAAACCCTCAGTTTCATCAGAACAGCTGACAGAAATGTCCCTCCTGTTCCTGTCTTGGTTTTTTTGCATCCTATGCACTCTCCATACGCACTGAAGGGAATTGGACCACATCAGTACCGAGCTAGTATACAGTGCTACCACATGGCAACTGGGACCTCACAGAAGCACACAGCTTAGAAATTGCCTTGAAGTAAGAAAATGAGACTCATTAGAGGGTTACTAGCTCTTTAAGCCACTTTCAGTTTTTGGCACTTTTGCTAAGTGTAAGAGGTTCTCTCTCTTACCATTATTTAACAGCTCTGTGGTTTGTCCTGACACCAGAATGCACCTCTCCTGCCCGTAAATTACAGGGGGGAGCACAATGTCATACATAGGGATGCGGGACAAGAAAAGGTTACTAGTGTAGTAGACAGCAAATACTCAAGTAAGATCAAATTCACTGACTGAGAGACCGTCCTTTTCTTGGAAGCTTACATACTCATCTACTCCTCAGCTAAAAATGAGCAATTACCAGGAAACTAGCTACCTCAGGTGTGTACTGCAAAACTTGCTGAAGAGCTGCCTTAAGAAAACAAGCTGAAGAAAACTCCAAATCCTAAATCACTCTGTTAAAAATCTGCAATTTCCTTTTAATTGGGTAACTGAAACCTTAGAGTTATCTGTATTTTGTAGTGACGTCCTTTCCAACCTGAATTACCCTTTGATCCTATGAAACGTGTGAGCCAGAAGTACAAATATCCATTTTTCAACTGAAACTTAAAATGAGACGATCAAAATCTGACCAGTTTCCCCTTTGAAGTGAGAGAAAACGTGTTCTTAAATTTATCTATCCATTCAGGATGCTCAACTTGTTCCTGCTGTCCTACCAGCATTGTTGGGAGTTCATTTGTTTTGGTGGGAACTGCTCATCCATCTCTAAGGGTTGCAATACTCCAATTCACTGCCCTGCTGAGGTGGCAAACCTTTTTGTAGTGGTGTTCAAATACAGCAGTAGCACACTGCTCTCACTGCAGTCAGATGTTTTCCCTGTTGACTGTTGCTATCGACACTCATGGCTTAAGGAGTCTACACTGTTAGGGCTACCAGGAGGATACCCAGTCTTTATAAAACACTGGTTTAACACACAATTATTTTAACAATAAGGTCTGTAAGAAATTTTACTTATTTTTCTGTTCAAAACACAGATCAAGTGAAAGGCAGTAGCTTCTAAATTCTGCGCAGCAACAGCTGGAACATAACATTTTAGATCATGTCCTTTGGCTCTTGTTCCAAACCACCATCTGGAGAAATCTCTTTCCACGCTGAAATTGATGAAGACTACAGCAAGGGCAGTAAAAATAAGCAAGTTAAAACAGATTGAAAATTGTCCCACATCGTTTTATCCTGAGCAACAATAGGAAGAACTATTTCCATCAGCCCTGAAATCAATCAAAAACACCAAAAACCAGACTGTGTATTCTTCAGAAGAAATGCCTTTTTATAGCACAAAGTATTGCTTTTGGGCTTCCTATCAGTCCTAGACTCCAAGATTAGGCATTTACTGGGTTTATTTTTTAAATATTTTTCCTTTTCTCCACCCCCCCCTTTTTTTTTTTAAATATGCACACATTTTCACAACACTTTATTCACCTTATGGAGATTCATATGCAAAAAAATTAGACTAGGTCACATTCATACTTGGAGACATTAGTACTTAAAGAACCATTTTTTGCTGAATACTCCTTCTGTTGCCCCTCCCTTTCTTTTTTTGCACAGCATTTTATATTCCTTCTGTGGCAAAACTCGCAGTTTGCAAGAAGATGTATGTCAAATAACTTGATTTGTGCACAGCACTCATTCCTTCAAATTCCCATTTTATTAGTTTGCAGCTGTAAGGAGCTGGAGCTCTAAGAGCACAGAGACACAGGAAATGTAGGATGAATCCGAGCTTCTCCACTACATTACAGTGCACATACAAAAGATCAACGTGAGGAGGAAGGGGGAGACACTTTTCTTCATCCTGCATCGTAAAAACAGTCAAGTTCACGTTGATTCAAACAACAGAGAAAAAGAATCATCTGCAGCTTCTTTTATGCAGCCCTTAGCTTCAGATGTGTCACTGTTAGAGGCATTTAGAGGGGGACATATGAAGTTTTAACATCAGAGCTTCTCCCCACCCTCCTTTTTCATGTTTTTACTGAGCTGATTTTATTTAAAACACTGATTAACATACGCTACCGGTTAGAATGAACTAATTCTTAAAAAAAAAAAAAAAAAAAGCCGATCAGGAGTCCACAGGGGAATTAAAAGCTTGGGTATTCCACTTTTAATATGCGAGCGGTTGCTAACAGCAACCTGCCTCCCTCCCTGCCTTTAAAAGGGAGAGCAAGATTAACGTGAAACGCCAGAAGAGATGTCCACTACCAGCCCCGTTCGCTCAAGGTTCGCGTTGGAAATCACAGCGTGAATTACTCGCAGCAGGTGCGGGCGCGTTCTTAACGGGCACGCCGCGATAACCCCGAAGCCAGGTCGAAGACAATGGAAGGCGAAGGGAGGGAAGGAGCAATGGCTCCGCAGGGACCAGAAGGAGCCAGGCGTGGGTCTGGCCGTGGCGAAGCAGCGCGGCACCGCTCGCCCCGCACGCCGGCCGCGGCCAGCGCAGCGGCACGCATTACCTCATCGGCTTTGTGCGGGGCTGAGCCGTCATTCCGCCCGGGAGGAGCGCTGCCGCACGCTGCGTCCCGCCAGCCATCCCCCACCCCCCCCCCCAAAAAAAAAAACGAACCCAAAACCCTGACAGAGGCAGAAATAGGAGCCATCTGAAGTCACGCAAACCTTCCTCTCCCCGCCCCGGCAAAAATCCTCCCCATCGGATCCCTCCGGCAAACGGCATCAGAAATAAAAAAAGACCCTTACCACGTTTTGCTTCGTGAACGGGTTGCACTGAAGCATCGACAAGAAAGGGTTTTGCAGATTGTCGTGACTGAGAAAGGGAGGGTTCATTCTTCATTTAACGAATTTGTTCTAGCAGATTATTTCCTTCAGATGACAAAGGCAAGCAGCCTGAATCTCATTAGAGCTACATTTAACACCGCTACCGAAGAACACAAATTTAACCTAAATCAAGGCTGGGTGTTCTCCGCAAACTCCACTTACTCAGCTCCTTCTATGTTACTGTAATGAGAACAAGATTAACATATTGCCTTCGCTTTCATCCATTTCTGTAAATGGATATACATTACTACAAACGCAGCATGTGCGCTTTCACGACTCTGGTCAGAAGCATACTCCCAAACTCGGCGCTCAAAACCAGGGAAGAATTTCTCACCAGCTCACCTATCCTCAAGTCGTGAGTAAATTACCTTCAGACTCATCTTTATTAAGGATATGTAGGTAGCATATGCAATACTGAGACAGAGAAGACAAAGCAAGCAGCTCCTAATGCTATTTAGGACAGAAGCCTATAGATGTAATGTTCCAAAGGCACTCAGGTACCCAACTGTTTGTTTCTATAGCTTTAATAGTCACGTGCATATTCAAACAACTGATACCTACTAAAATAGCGTCAAATTTCTTTGGGAACAACAGTTACTTGAAAGTAGGGGCACTGCATTATACTCACAAGTGTGGTAATCAAGTTCTCCTTCCATTTTTTAAAAATCACATATGAAACTTTGCTCTTTTTACAGACCAAACTAGACAAAACCTACTCGACTGCAGCTTACCACTTCCTACTACTTGCCAGCACAACAAATCCAGTCTAACAAATACTTGTGAGCTCCCACTATTCCATGCTCAAAAGTTTTAACATCAAGTCTATGGACCCCGATATGGTTGCACCCATTAAAACATGTAAGTGCAGACAGTTACTCTTCTGTTAGCACAGGCAGCAAGTATTCACCCATCAACTTTATTCTTCAGCCTTCCAGAGCACGGACAATACGAAGGTGTTATATGCCCAGACTATCCACCCATCCACCTCTGTAACACTACCTGCAAAATACCACCACTAGCAAATGTTTTCCATATTATTTTATTTCAATAGAGGGCATTCGTCACATGGGCATGTTCTAGCACCTCTGATCCATGCCTTTAAAGAACATGCTCAGACTTACCAAGTGTTGTGTAGTATGGTATAGATACCATGTGATACCATCTGCAAATCAGGATAACGACAATGATTCAAGCACTGTAAGTTACAATATTTTAATTAAGTTCACAAAACCGACCTAATTTAAGCTCAATTACAACGGGTTGGTTGGTCTCCTACAACACTGACTCACTCTACACAAAATTCTAAATGCATATGATTTCCTGGAAAAGCTCTTTGAGACAACAATAGGAGCTAACATTTTAATTGCATTAAAAAGCAGCAATGTACTTTGGCATGTAGATGAATGCATTACTTCAGAAGTCTACAATGTATTTTAAAAGCACTAGGTAAGATTTTAACAATGCCTCTGCCTTCATGTCTTCGGCTCCTGGCATGATTAAGGATACACAAAGTTGTCTCTGAAGATTTTAAACTCTAAAACCAATTAGCAGTCCATAGGTGTACTTCTAAATGACCTAGCAAGCTTAATTAGAAATATTAACTTCTGTAGAGTGGAACAGTAACAAATGTGAAATTAGATTTCTCTTTAGCTGTTTTCATCTTTAGTTTATTATTGCGCCCCCCCCCCCCCCCGCCTTACACCATCTCATCAGGTTAAACCACAAGATTATGGCAGTAGTACAGCACAACAACAGTTGATATGTTATTTAGTTTGGCAAATATTTTTATTTTTACATGTTATTAAATGAGAAGCATTCTCTACTAAAGTGCTTTTGGTATAGAGCCACTTTTGTTGTAGATAAATCATGCAGCAGCATTCTTCCTTGCTTTTGAGGTCCAGTACCCTAACATCCCATTCAAATTGCCAAACTCCCATTATCTACTGTTATTTAAAAGAAAAGCAAAAAAACCCCTGAGAAATTAAGTCATGTCAGAGGTTTACTGAGTCTTTTTAGCCTGGCAGCTATTGAAAGTTTGAACACAAAGTAGTATCACGTCCTTTTCCAGCACAAGTCATTTGGGTATTTAAAAGTGTATAGACAGATAATAGATGTATTCTGGACTCAGCACAGGTGAAAGCGTGTCAAGTCCAACATTGTGTTACAGAGCACCCAGGTAGAAGACTTCAGGACCTGGACTGCAACTTCTCCATAAGACTTCCCCAAAAGTTTTGATAGCTGATACATCACAACAGCCTCCCTTCATGCTTCCCTAACTAAGCACGAGTGTGTATGACCAGCATCGCCTAGTACATTTGATATACAAGAACATTCTTACTAAGTCCTTCATGCACACAGTTTTCCTGTTATCAACAAAGCTGAAGTTTATTCGGATGTATGAGGAAATACCTTGAATGAGTCCAAAATGTTTCTCAGGCAGGGCTGGTATCGGAAGCTTAGGTTGCCTACCAAAGCAGCCTGTCGCTAGCAGATGCGAGATAATCCCATCCTTACACAAGGCCTGCTTTTGACCTCTTTGGGTAATTGATTGCCATTAAAATCACTTTTCAAATGACTATTCTTACATCCAGATATTTTGAACTGTCATTCTTCAAGCTCTTGGCTCAATGACTTTCTATGGATGTAAGCTCCCTGACCTTACTGGATTTTTTTTGATCTTTCCAATTCAGAGCATACTATTCCACATTAAAGATACTGGTATTTAAAATTTTGACTCCTCATAAAGACTTCTAATTAAATGTGACAGTCACGTTTATTGCGATTTCCTTTTTTTTGTTGTTGAACTAAGGTTTGAAATAGCTGATGGTTCTGAGCAATAGCCCTTTATCTCCACTGAATATTTGCTTTGAAATATCCAAAAAACCCGAATCACTCTTAATTACAATTATAGCAAGAAAGAAATGCTACAGAGCCTCCAGATAGTAAGTAAAACCTTCCAGTCTGCTTCCATCTTACCAGCTCAGCCCCGTGTTGTTACTTGCTAGCCTATCAGCACCTACCAGCCGATTACAACTGAATTAAAGGCTTAATTATACCAGGCATTGTAACTCCTTCTATCAAATATATTAATGAAATATGATACAGTTAGGGTAGGCAGGAAGTAACTACTGGCAGTCTGTGGACTAACCATGAAGACCTACAGGAAAGTTACTTGTAGTTACTTATAGTTTTCCAAAAAGGAGATACTCCACTGTTAAGCCTTAAGCTTTAACCCAAGTGCTAGCTCAGAAGTCCACTATGAAACTAAGATATTTTAATTTTCTGGTACAGACATCTGTGCAAACAGTTATTGACAGCTCATTAAATGATTGCAGGGGGTATACTTGTGTGCGTACATGCACTGGCACACAGCACAAGCCAAGGAATGGGTTCTGTCAAGTTCCATGCAATTGCACCATCAAGGGCATAATTCAGTGAATATTCCCTTTTGGTAACAGTGCCAGCTTAAGCCAGAGTTTTATGTTAATTACCAAAAGCAGGCTGAGGATTCTTAGTTTGATTAACCACCACCACGTCAGTAGTCTGAACAGAGGCTCCCATCCATTAAATCCTGCTTATCAAGTACAGCTGTCCATTGACAAACTGGTTAAAAATAAAGAAGTTGAACAAATAGAGATCTCCCCGCTGAAATGGACATGTCATCTGGGAGAAAAACATTTTAGGGAAGTTTCAATTTTAGGGAGAAGAGAGAATGATATACAAGAAAATTTCAACATAATAGCCTTTCTTTTTTGAGGTCGTGTAGAATTCTATTTAAGACTACCATGGAAGAGACTATCTATCAGGAAGAGACTCTTCACAAACACAACCCAACGCACAAGACAGGCAAGTACATAGACTTCCAAATACAAATTTAAAGCAGGACAAACAGTTGAGGTAAATACAAGGTGAAAGAAAACAACCCTTCGTTGAAGGCAAGGGCTTACAGACTTACACATGTAAGTCAAATGTCTGTAACCGACTTTGCACATTTTGGCTATTGTTAAGAAAATGTAAGTTGAAATACTCATCTTTGCCTTCCTTAAGAGACGACTGACTGACAGTTATTGGTCAATATCGAGGCACTCCATCCACATGGGTATGTGCATCTCCAACAGGAAGACACAGGGACATCAACAAGCATCCTTCTTCCTAACACACTGCTCCATCAAGAGCAAAAGAGTATGAACTTTAAAACATTGAATAAGCTGGTTGGAGAGCTATTTTGCTCTCCAATGATACAAACAATACAAAATACTTTTATAGTAACAGCCATGAAAATCTCTCAGATACACAATGAATTTGTAAGAAACACAACTGAATTTAGAAAAAACAACTTTCTAAGGCTGACAAAGTAATCTATGATTGAAGAAGTTATCTTAAATCAGATCTATGTTTAAATGAAAGAAATGCAATTTAGTGTTTAAACAAGCATCTAGACAAATTGTTTATGGAATCATCAGTATTTTACCTCTGAGCGAAACCCTGCAAGTTCTCTTCCAAAACCCAAGTTAAATTAACCAACTTGTAAAGTACACAGAAACCAGTTCAATGATTTCAATTGTGGAATAGTCTTGAAAGGAGAGCCTGTATTTAGTCCAAGAAAAGCATTTAACTTACTGAACTTCTAAGAAAGTGACTGCCTATAATTAATATAAATCAATGTATCACACAGTAAAAGAAACGTATAATGCGAACTACTAAAAAAAAAAAAAAGAAAAAGAAGAAAGGAGTCCCTTATGCTTAAACTTATAATCAAAAAAACAAGACAAAATATGATCTACTTATTCAATACATGCCTGGTACCTGTGCACACTTACAAGTGCAGAAGAACAGAAGCATACTAGTGAAGACTAAGAGCTGGCTCTAGTACCAGACCATGGAGCTGATCCAGTTCTGAAATTCCAGCCCATGAAACAAACAGAAGATGACTTAAGTTAGATAAAGTAACTGCACCCATATATTTCTATTCAAGGGTACCACACATTAGAAGGTCAGCTGTGAGTTTGATTTTTAACATACTGTGGGCAGCCCAAGCAAAGGTAACTAACTGTATGTCATATGCCAACTAGAGCCTTCAACTGGGAAAGATCTTCAGTGGTCCTTGTTTCCAAAAAGAGATAAAGAAATTTTTAAGGGAAGTATCATGGAAACCCTGCATTACAATAAAATTAACCTAAAGCAGAAAAGAGCACTTGTTGGAAAGCCACTGGAGGTTATGGATCAAATTACAAAAGCCAGAATTACTGCATTACACTAGTCAGCCACAATGCCATCCTCTGAATTTTCACTCTCCAGAATAGCAGCTTTAGAGCAAGAAAACAACCGTGTTGCTACTGGCTCAAAGATTGTCTTTGAATGAATAGTTGTTCCGGTGCTATTTTGACACAGGTAACCATTAGCTTATCTGTGTACATCCTTATCTCCAGAATCATCTTCATTTACTTCAAGAGCTATTTGCCCTGAACACACCACAGGCATTCCTTCTTCATAATGAGCTCAGTATCTGCATTTATGCTCCCTTCAGCAGATGACTAATATTACAAGCACACTATTTTGATTGACACCTAATACCATAGCTGCCATTATCACTTACATCATGCTAAAACATGAAGTGTTACCCGCATCTATTTGGAGAGTAAAAGAATACAGAATTGCTTTGACACATTGTCAAGAAGCACTGTCAAGCTTCACCCACCATAGCTATGTTTTCTGTTCTCCATCTTACAAGGTCATTAACTAACATATAAGTAGAAAGGATTCTACCATATTATAGCTACACATTCAATTTAATTTTTAATATTATACAGTAACATGCCATTACAAGACAAAGTTCAAGAAATATTCAAGTGACTTACCATTCAGAAGTATCAGTACCCCAGTTTTTTGTTTTGTATCCCATTTATGAGAACACATTGTTCATACCCCAGAGGCTCAATATGCCTGTGGCCAACAGAATGGATAAACTAAACGATGCTTGGGAACAACGGCAAATTAAATCCTTATCCCTTTATCAGGAAAAATGAATCCTCATTTCCAAAACTCAGATTCGAGTTCAAGACCCCAGTGAATTTGACACAGCATCCATAACCACTAGGTTTCTATCTTCTCCAAGAAGCTCTATTTCCAAGTCAAAACATTTTTCAACTAGTCTTGTTCGAGCAGTCAGGCAAAAAAAGGTACAGTACATGTTCAAAATCCAAGTCAGCTTTGTCAATGTGTATCTTCTGCCTGTGCAGTTTGCTTGACTGTCAGTTTGCTTAACAGTTGCTCTGCCCGAATTTACTACCAAATAGGCTTTGACAATGATTGCTATTTAATCCTATGTAATACTCAGATGCAACTGTTCCCAGATCGGAGGACAGTTTAAAAACACAGTCTCCACCCCAGCTACATACAAATCTGGAGTCATGCACCAGAAATCTTATAGCTGCAAAACTCAACAATAGAAAGGACCACTACTGAAAGTAAAATATCTTTTACATATTTATTTATGACAAGCTAATGATTATGAATAAGACTTCTAATTCCTTATTTAAAATTTCAGTTTAATAACCTGAACTTTCTAATGTTTGTGCTTTAGGCAATGACATTCCAATAAAACTGAGGAACAGAGTTCACCACCTGAGTGTCTGGACTTAAGCCGCCCTTCATACAGTACGCCACAAACGGCAAAACCTGAAATATGCAATGCAATGCCTGCTCATCTGAACACAGGCCTACTGTTTCAATTGTAGAAATTCAACACTAGCTGGACATTCACTAGCAATTCTCAGTTATTATTGCCACCTTTAGAGCTGTCAACTTCAAGGATCTCCCTTTTTTTTTTATTTGGATCATCTGTAAACTTAATCCTATGCTTTGTTTTTATGAATTCTACTATGTAATCATCACGGTACAATAATAAACATTTGTTACATAAAAAGCTTCAGTGTACATGAGAATTTGCTAGCAAGGAGATCCCACATAAGTATATAACAAAATGTAGAATTTTTTCCATAATCATTTCATCTCTGCTTATATTTACATGAACCAGAATCCTTCAGTTATCCCTGAACATCCACATCCCAGTTTCTGAAACACTTATCCTCCTGAAGAAGACACTGCCATGACCTAAATGAAAGTTGACATACACACTGTCTTAGAAAATTAAAACTGAAGTGATACATTTAGAGTTTATCCTGATCTCTAAAACACTAGAAAATCCTTTCCATAACAACACTAAAAAACCCCTATCAACACCCCAATATTCTGCCTAGTTACTACTCTACAGATATAAACAAATAAGGTGAACAGTTATTAACTGATAAATTTATCATTTCAGCATAACACATACCTAATATTTAGATAACGCTTTACCTCAACAACTTAATTAAGAACAAACTAAGCATTAGTAGTGGGACTAACAACTCCTGCCTACAGCACCAGATGATAAAAATGTAAGATAAATTACAGAGGAGAATAACAAAATATTCTGCTTGATTTCACCTCAAAGGTATGTAATGCTCCATTATTTCATCATCTTTAGTCAAAAAGCCAACATACCTGAATAATAACATGACCTATGGATTTAAGCTTAACGCCAGCTGTGAGTACGAGAGATTACTGCACTCAGTTAAAAGAAACTGGCTCATCTGGGTTGAGCTGGCAAACAGAAGATATTAAAAAGAAAGTAAAAATTTCAGTTTAATTGCCATTTTCCAAGGCTGACTGACAGTGTGTCACAGTGACACAGGGCACACACGTGCTAGCACAAGAAATCCAGGCCGTAACCGGAGCACTTCTAGGCAAACTGACTCAACGTCTCTACTCCACGACAGCTCTGGTCAAGTGCCACATCTTATCAGGCTACAGCTTAAGCCTTATTCACAGGCTGTTGTCTTAATGCTTCAGGAAAAGCTGAATTCAAATTTAGCGTCCGCACTACCTAAGTTACCCAGTTTACACGGAAAAAAAAAAGGAATATGCTTATTTGCTTTAAATTAGACATTGCCACTTTGGCGCTTAAAGAACTCAAAGACATTTAAGATGATGACCCCAAATTAAGACAGTCCTTTCTCTCTCATTGTAATCTGGCACATAACTCACTGCTGTTCTGTACGGCAGAAGCATTTGGGCAGAAAATATTCCAGCTTTCCTGTCAGCACTGGTCTTCTACAGACTTGTTTAACAGCATGTACAACAAAACTACGAGCAAGACAGATAATTTCCAGATTTCTGCATACATTTGCCAATACTTCATGAACCTTGCCTTTTGTTTCCAGGACTTCCAAACAAAGCAGCGTGAGTTTATTAAAGCAGCTAACAGCAGATTAGCTCATTAAAAAAGTGGTATGAGTAGGAAAAGCTTTTTTTGAGCAAATCAAGAAAGACAGGATCCTCTTCTACTATTTTGCCTGTGCTCACCACGTAACAGAATGCCTCCCTGATGTGTGTATCAGAAAGTGTGTCACTGACAGTTAGTTATAGGAACAGGAAAACATTTGATCTGTGTCACAGCAAGCGTGTCAATCTGCAGCACTGACACCTTTCCTGACAGACATAGGACACGGGCTGTCCTCGTTGAGGGCCACTGCGATTCCATGTCAGTCTGCTACACAAAAGGAAAATTACTAAACCCCCCTGTTCTTCTTCAGGAAATGAGAGTACAAAGGAAACCAACAAGAAATCTCTTTTAGCCATTTCCAGACAACATGCCTCTAACATGACTCAGGCACTTGAAAGAGTGTTTTGCCTTGAAACACTGCTCCATACATCAGCAATTACTTCAGTAAGACTATGCCAACTATGTAAGCAATTCCACTTATAACAGGATGCCAGGGTTTACTGCTGAATATGAATGCAACTCACTGTGACCAGCCAGTAAGTACCTACGTAGTACTACACGCTGGCCTCGCCAATATCGTGTGGGCAAACCTATCAAAGAAACAATTATCCCCCAAAGAATTGGGGAGAAAAAAAAAAAAAGAAAAGAAAAAAAGACAGCCTATACACACCACCTAACTCCAAGCTAAACACAGGCTACATAGGGAACTCTTTCATTCGCAACGGCAGGCACGTTTGAGCCAAGCCTGCAACTGTCGACTTCTCCCCAGCAACTGCCTGGCACAGCCCCAGCGCTCCCACCATGGGGACAGGGAGGACAGCGTCCAGTTGCGCCTGCCTGTGACCCTGAGGGACCACCACCACCACCACCACCACCAGGTCACCCGCTCCTCGGCACACCCCGACAGCCCGCAAAGGCACAATGCCACGCTGTCTTCTAACAGCCTGCGTACCTACAGAAAATAAAAGCACATGGGGCAGAGTAAAAAAAAAAAAAAAAAATTATCAACTGACGACTGTCCTCATTTTCTGTATCCTTTCATACAATCTCATCCCCATCCTCATTTTCTATTTTTTCTTGAAGTATCACTGCAGGATTAAATTCACGGAGTTGTAAGTTACAGCTTCGTTTTTCCTAATTAAATTTCTAAATCATTCTTTTTAGTTTACATGAGTACTTGAGAGAGATTTGGATTTGGGGGTAAGTGGTAAACTTTCCACTAGTCATAGAAGCAATTCTCATTCTCCAAGTCTTTTTTAATATTAATCCTATTTAAATTTAATTCTCAGCATATTCTTGCTCAAAACTATCCGTTCAGTGCTGGCACATCTGAAAATCAATTATAACTCATAGTACTACGCATCTCACACTTCACCTTAGGAAAATTCCACACACTTAACATTCAGGCAGTTTGCAGAATTAACTTTACAGAGGCCTACATGCATAAAGCCACCTGAATTTGAGCAGGGTTGTGATGCTGCCCAAGTTTGGGATTTTTAGTATCCTTTTGTCACAACCATTAACTGCAGCTTTAGTATTCTGCCCTTAGAGCTAATGTTTACACGTCAGACTTTTGTAGCTTAAACTTGCACAGGAAAGCATACAGAATAACAAGGACCTGTAAGCAGTTAAACTGGGTAGTCTTAAGACGTTTTTTTTTAACATAACAAGATACTTAGATTTATGTCTTCACCTACAGTTCTTCACTGACATAGCAGTCCATGATTTCCTCTCCACCTGCTGCATTTCTTTCTTAAGATTGCTTCCTTTCACCAGGAGCGGTCCTGCAGCTACGTTTATGATGCCAGCGTAGAAGCGAGTTCCCTTTCCTGCCTCAGTTTTCCAAATGATAAATTTTCTTCACTCACCCAATGGCAGAAACAAAATTTCAGCATCAGCCAGTATTTTATGCTGTCCTTTCTGCTATCTTTAGACCTATATTTAACCAACTATACTTTAAGGTCTGAAGATGCTAGTGGATATTCAGATTCTCTCTGCACCCTTTAAGTGAACAGAAGCCTGTAACTTCAAACAAGTAATCCAAAAATTCTCAAGTAAGTACTACAAGGGCACCTGAAACATTTTAGGACCCTGAAAGACCAAGCAGCTCCTGTTGGCTCTGTGTAACTTGGATACTGCCTCCAAATACAGAATGGCTCGGACTGGAAGGAACTTTGGGAGGCCCACAGTACAATCTCCTGCTCAAAGCATCATCAGCTCTGAGGTCAGACCAGGTTGCTCAGGGTTTAATCCAGTTGGGTCTTGGAAACCTCCAAGGGCCATATTCTACAGCCTCTCTGGACAACCTTTCCCAGTGCTCAATTACCCTTACAGTGAAAACCTGCCATGTTTCAGTTCATGACCGTTGTCTCTTGTTCCTCCCACCACGCACATAAAAAGCCTGACTTCTTCTCAGTTCTAGGTATCAGAAGGTTACTATTAGGTCCCCTGAAGCCTTCCCATCTCCAGGTTGAACAAGCCCAGTTACCTCAACCCCTCCTTACGTGGCAATGGCTCCAACCCAACAGTGTCGGTGGCTCACCAGCTGGACTCAACACAATATTCCAGATACTGAGCACAGGGTGAAAATTCACCAGATCAATCTACTACCTATATTCCAGTTAACATAGCCCAGGATGCTGTTACTCTTCCTCACTGCCAGAGCACACTGCTGGTTCATGTTTAGCCTACTGTCCACCAGGACAGCCATGGCCTTCTACACAGAGCTGCTGTCAACCACTGAGTCCCCAGACTGTATCAATGCAGGGAGTTAATCCATTCCACATGCAGGACTTTGCATTGTCCTTGTTGGATTTCATGAGGTCAGCGCATAACTCTACCCTGTCTAGGTCCCTCTGAATGGCAGCCTGCCCTCATGCATATGGACTATACTCCCCAGTCTGGTTACATCCACAAACTTAATGAGGGTACACTGTCTCCTCCTCCAGGTCACTGATCAAGATCTGAGCCCTGTTCTGTCTCACAATAGAGGAACTCCACTTGCAAAAGGTACAGATGACTCATTACCCACTACCCTCTGAGCTTGACAATTCACGCAGTTTTTCACTAAACAAGCAGTCCACCTATCTAGATCACAGTGTCCCAACTTGAATACAAGGTTGTTGCTGTGGGGGGACCATGCCAAAAGCCTTGCTGAAATCCAAACAGATCATATCCACTGCTCTCTGCCTTATTCACAGACCCAGTCATTTCATCACAGAGGGTGATTGGGTTGGTCAGACATGATTTACCTTTGGTAAACCCATGATGGCTATTTCCAATAGACAACAGCACCTTCACATGCCCAAGGCTGACTTCCGAGTGGACTTGGTTAATGATTTTTGCATGGACCAAAGTGAAGTTGACCAGCCTGTAGTTCCCTCGGTAATGCTTCTTGCCCTTCTTGAAGACGGGTGGAGCATTTGCTGTTCTCCAGTCATTCAGAAAATCCTCCAATCTCCATGACCTTGCAAAGATGATAGAGTGTGGCTATTCTAACGTCAAGCAGATCTCAGCACCCTCGGATGCATCCCACCTGGTCCAATGGACTTTGCATGGGTCAAGACTTCAAGAGCTCCCTGACTTTAGCCTCTTCCGCTACTGGTCGTTCCTCTCCTCCCCAAATCCTGCCTGTAGGTACAAAGACCTGGTAGATCTCCTTGATGGAAAAGAAGGCATCGAGTACCTCAGCCTCATCTGCGTCGATGGTAACCAAGTCACCCACCCCACTCAACAGCAGGCACGTTTTTTCCTTCTTTATTCTTCTGCTGTTAATGTAGCAGCAGCAGCTCTTCTTGCTGCCCTCGAAGTCCACCTCTTATTTCAACTCTGGCTGAACTTTTGCTTTCCTTTGCGTTACTACCTGGCATTTTTCCTGCAGATAAACTGATATCATGAACTTTCTTGGACTTCACGTAACTCACTGTCTCAAGAGCTTTACCCTTGAACTGACTGCTCCTAAAGTCTAATTTATCATTGGGCCTGGCGAGGCAGGTACAACATGACCATCTCATTGTGCACCAAGACATTCCTTGTTACTGTTTAGTTTTCACAACCTGTCCCAAAAATCCCAGTCTACAGATCAACTTTGTACAGTTACCGCTACGCACCTAGAAATACATTTCCTAAATGCATTTCTCATTCTTGTATTCTTATTTGCTCACTGAAAAACCACCCAGAATACCGCTTATCCTTAAAACAGGGAACAGTTACAGGAAATGGTGGGATAAGTAATAGCACTATTTTCAGTATGGTGGAATAACTCAATTCTAATTCCACTGGAGTAACCTCTCTGACCGGACCATCTGCAATCAAACTTTGAGCTCCTTTATGCAAACAAAATTAAATGAACATATTAACAAAGTCACTGTTAGGATTACATATTAGCATCCAAAGTTCTGAGTTATTTTCCTCTTCAAGTAAATCATCTCAGAAAAACCCATCTATTTATCACACTATTAACCTTCCTGTTACAAATCTAGATGATTGCAGCAAACAAGTTGTTAAATAGGAAAAGATGCCAACAATATCATAGGCCTATAATTTTATCTCTGAAGAAAAAGTGACAGAGGAAGCATTAGCATTGTAAATATACAAAGAAGATCTAAAGATTCTTTTATTGACCATTAAATCATGGCAATGTTTTTAACAATTAAATCTTCAGCTAACCACTGAATCATCAAGTTCAAAACATGGGTGCTCAACCTGTCATGTAGAAGGTTGTAATAAAACATCATAAATCACCGTAAGATTATTCACTCTTGTCGAAGCAAACCCAACAATTTAGCCATTTGCATCCACTTCCCTTTAATAATCTTCTGCCAGAGGTTAACAGAGAGAACAGCAGCTCTCTGTAATTTCCAACGTTCTGACAAGAAAACCGACAAATCCTGGGGGTGTGTGTGTGAAATGTTGTTTGTGTCCTTTTTGCATATTTAAGTTTAACAAGCCAAAAATCCAACAGATACAGTCATAGCCCGTTTGGGTAATTGTAGTGAATTTTTAGACAAATAAGGCATTCTACTTGGGAGGCTGAGAAATACAATAGATGTAATGGATGGTTAGATCAAAAATGCTATGCTTGCAAACTACAGCCCACAAGAAATCATCTTTCTAGGAACACATCTATCTTCCCTGACTGGGAGAAAAGTTAAACAGCTTCTAAGAGGCATTTTGACAAATAGGTGAAACTACTTTCTTCTTTAAAGACAACTAAAGTCAGGTGCTAAACAGAGAATTTGCTTTGGTTTTGACCACAGTTACTTCTACTACTCCTACAAGTAAAGCAGCAGTAGGAGCCCAAGCTGGATCAACTCTGATACTGCCATTCCTAATTACATTGCCGTTAATCAGTGCAGGTGTCACAGAAAGCATAATTACACTGATGTTTCTGCTTAACACAGCACTTCAAGCTAATATGATTATGATACGTTTAGTTGCACTTCATTCCAGTAGCTTCATACTCCTCTTGCCAAGTTGCACAGGGGAAAGACTTCAGTCTTCCGAATACTGCAATTCAGTATTGGGAAAATCCCTCCTCATTGTAGGTGAGCAAATACCTCAACTAATTTATATCTGGCAAGTTTGATTATCACAGAGAACACATGGTTACAGGCTTCAGGTCGGAAACCCCTTCAACAAACCACCCATGAGAAATGACTTCTTTTATCTGAATTTTTGGAAGTCAGTAAAACGATACTATTACAGCTCTGAACATACACACCTTTCCTTTCATCACTCAACTTTTTCCACCCTCTCAAGAGATCATCTTAGTGTAACATTCCTCAGTTTAGTTTTTCAAAGGAAGGTTTTTCCATCATGTGGCAACCCCTACAACACAGCAATTGTAGACTCTGGCCCAAAGCAAAGGAAGGGTGCTCACCTCGCTTACTCCAATTGCTCTGCTGCAGGGGCTTTCACACTGTAAACTCCCAGGTAACAGAGACAGCCACATCAAACTGCTCGTATCTGCATTCTAGTTATATGTTTAGAGGAACTGATGCATTTCAAGTCCACAGAAGTGTAAACATGACAAACCAACAAATCACCATAGCCTCATCTACAGTGCTCATCTGATGGACTAAACACCTAGTTTAGTCGCATTCCTTGAAAATTGACAGCAAACTAACAGGTCGGCCCTGCACAACAATCCTGCCTGCAACATATAGTATTGTTTTAAAATGAAGAACTTCTCAAATGTCTTTTCAGGTTAGGCACCTCCACCTTCTGGATACTTGGAACCTTCTGTTTCAGCAGAAATTTCTCTACCATCTAGCTTTCCTTCTCATCCACTTGCAACTAATATCATTTAATTTCCTTTCCATTAAAACCACAATGATCCACATTAAGGAATTCAGCTCACCACATCAATCACAAACGTTTATTCAATTTATTTAAAAAAAAAAAAAATCTATTTCACTTGCCACTGAAATGCATCTCTCTTCTGCAGAAGTTATATAACTGGGAATATGAATTCTGTCCAGCTAAAATATTTCCAAACTTCAATATCAGACCTGACTTAAAAATGCGTTGATGATAACTTGTTTTCTAAAACTTGTTTGTCAACTGTAAGAATGCTATAAATGCTGACATTGTTTCTTGCATTTAGTGTTTTGAGCATCCTGAAGATTAAACTTCAGTTAATTACTTTTATATACAATAGGATTCTATACATATACAGAAATTATTTAACCTTCACAAAAGATTTTAATGGAGCCGAGAAAGGCATTTAACTTCTATCCCATTGAGATGAAATATATTTAACTTTGGAAATTAACATCAGCCACCAGACTATGCTGTACAGTAATGCTGCAGAATTAAGACAAGCAAAGCCAGAATGGCAGCTATCTTTGTAACATTGCAATTGAATTTGTCAAGGGTCTCCCTGCCTTAAAAGCTTCTTCTGTTTAACAGTTTAACTATTTTTATTGGCAATTTCAGATCAAATTGCAATAAGAGATTGTTTCTGGATGTGTTTCAGAAAAATCAGCAAGGTTTTGTTTGTTTGTTTTAAACAGATAAGGACATAAACTAACATAAATGTCTCAAAAGTGTCTACTTGTGGCAAGGGCATAAGGTGTAGTCTAAAAACAATTCACAAGTTCTCCTGTTCCCCCACCCAAAAAAAAACCTCTTGGCAAAATTTATACTTTGTAACAGAGATGAAGTTAAACATAAATATTTGTGTCAAATTGCTACTCAGAGAAAATGAATTTAGGTCTAGAGGTAAAAATTACACTAAGAAAGTTCTTTAATATCCTGAAACACGTAACATGCAAAACACTTCAAATGAACTTTGAGAGACTAATTTTGAAGTGTGAAATCCCAGCCACAACATACGTGCTATCTAACATTCAGCTCTGCATGTCAGATGAGCATGTATTACTAATGCTTAACAATTCTGTGTGCACTTAGAAAGGTCTACATAATTCTTTCCCAGTTTTTCAAGGAAAGCTGCTCAAGCATGCAAAAATTCTCTACAAACACACCTGCAAATTTTCTATGACATTTAACCAAATCTTTGGTTAAATTAAAAAACTTCTAAGCTAAAATGCCGTTGTATTCTCTACCTTATCAAATATTAGCCCGTGTTTATGATGTCATGTTCACAGTGTAAAGATCTGCTGATTTTGTTTTATTTTGTTTTGTTTTAAGCAGAGGAATTCACCTAGAATCTACAACATTTTCCTATGTCTTTATGGCAGTCAAATACTAAACTCCTATGTACTCTTGCCATCATTTCCTAACCTTTACGAAGGATCCCGATTTTTATAAGTACAGACTCTTTGAACTATCAACTCAAAGGACTTTTTAAATCATCCAGAAAGGGGTTGACTTGACAACTATGCAGATTCTTTCCACACTCACAAATTAAGCACACAGTACAACCTGTAACATAACTTAAATACGGTTCTGGTGGTATCAAGTACATCAAGAGCCAAGAGGTTAGTTTAGCCTTTATGTCCACCACCGCTACTGGCCTACATTATGCCTTAGGTAGCTGCGCCAGTTGCACCAATTTGTGAAATGATGCATGTACTGTAAGCAAACCTACAGAGAGCAAATCTTTTTAGACAGGCTAACAGCCATGCAATCATGCTGCCATGAGCTGAAAGATGCTTTCATTTCATTCTGACACATTAGAGCCTCTCACTCATGCCCCTGCATCAATGGAAAAGGTTATCCAGTCAAAACAAGATTTCACATTTCTCCAAAATACTTAATAGTTGAACTGACTTTTTTTTTCTTAATGCCCACTTACCAATTAATAAATTGATTTTGGTTTAGCCCATACCCAGACTTTGTGGAATCCAAGACTCCTTAAGCTAAATTGAGGTTTGAAAAAAACATTCTAACTTCTTGACCAGAGAGATTAACTCCACATCCTAGCTTTCACCAGTCAACTGAGAGGGTCAGACCTGATCAAAAGCAATCCACAAAGGTATTTAAACATGACAAATTCTTATACAAAGATATATCTGAGTTAACACAAACTCCATTTCAAAGAGTTCACATGAGAAAAAGGATGCAAAGAGAAATCAAACACCTACCTTTGAGCTTCACCTAAATATATTCCACCCCCTCCACCCCCCAATAGTTTCTATTTGAATTATTATCAAGGTCTTTTTCCTTGGCTTACCATTGTGTTGTAGCTGAAAAACTTCTAAATTTCACCGAGGGATTGGGGGGGATCATACAATACTAGAATCGCATGGATTTTCATTTATAAAGGTTAGTGAAGACCTGCATTTTTATTGACCTATAGCCAGCACGCACCTTTCTAGGCATTGCTATACTTCACCAAGACAATCATTAGACAAGCTATATAAATTCCCAACTGAACTAGATAGCCAACAATTCCTTTTAAGCAAATGGATTTCGTGTAAAATTCTCTGACGTATGCAAAGATGAAAAAGCTCCTCGTTACAAGCTACACAGGACACATTAAAGCCTGGGTGTAAGTTTAAACTCAGTAAGACTGAATTTACTGGTTATGAACAGGTGGAAAGCACATTTATAAACTTACAGTTTTGCACCTCTTGCCTGTATCTATCATTCACAGAGTTCTTCCTTCTTACACATTGTTACACTCAATTGATAAACAGCATTAATTTATAAACTGCATTCTAAGCTCTTCTATTTAAGTCCCAAAAATAACTCTGATGATTAGTGATGGCATATGTATGTATGTATAGCATACAGACAAAGAGGGTTCACACTTCATCCATTTTCCATCAAACAGAGACCTTAGAGTCCAGAGCCATAGTAGCAAGTTAGTCCAGAGAACTCCAGCATAAAAATAAAATTTAAAAATAAATAAATAAAAATTTACCTAGATTTCTGCCAGGGGCAAAGTTGGCTTTTGCACAGATTATTTGTCACTTCTTTGTTCAAAAGTCTGTTTATAGGACAGGCCACAAACCATACAGAAGGGACCCTGACCCTTTCTCATTTTTCCAGAACTGGCCATTTATTTACTTGACAGTGTTCATAGCGACTGCTCCAGAGACTTCCAACAACTCAGTCACCTTCAGCCATGAGCTTGACTCAACACCAGCTTTGTCACACATGCGCCGATCAGTCAGCAGGACCAGCAGCAAGCTCAAGTTTAACAAGGCAAAGGGAAACTCAGCAGGCATGCAGTGAAGCCCAACCAGAGACTCGAGTCCTTGCCTCCTACTATGGTTTTAAATGTCTTTCACAACGCAACACATTCTGAACTGTTAGCATGTTCTATGGCTTTAGCTTGCACCTTAACATGATACGTCAAGCACAGTTGTTCTCGACGTAGCAGTAGCCACTGTTGTTTAGTTCACCCTATTTCAGTTTAAAAAGATTTCTTTTTAGACTTAAAAGATCCTAAGAACTGCTTCTTATTGTTCCTCTCACGATATGGCCAATCAAGGGCCTGCACAGTTAAGCTATCTAGATAGATTCAGCTTTAATCTACTCGAGCTAGGCTGAAACACTGCAAGTAAAACAAGGCCTACACTACCAAATACATATTGGTACTAAAGTGATCAAAGAAGCATCCAAACTATTAAGTTGAGATCTGGTTTTCCTTGGAAGCCATCCTTACTACTGTCAGCCTGCCCATCCGAAGAGACAAATTTCTACTATTGCCAGACAATTTAAAGCATTCACAACGTTTGTTCCTGTGGTTTTCAACAAGTTCTCACACGGCTTCTAGATCATTTAACACGTTGAAGAAAGTTGAGTGACTCTTAACAGAGCCAGAGCTCCCTTCACAATAACAGGTTCAAACCTAATGTTGACATAAGCTTCCAAATACAACAAAGATTCCAGAGAATTTTGTTTAAGAGGCTAATACACAGATGCAAACTGAATAAAGAACAGGCAAAACTGTCAAACCAGCATCTTGGAACAGAAGCTTAACACCACAGTCCACATGTTGGTTCACCTTTTCTATTTGCCTCCCTACCTACACATTTGTGTACAAGGAGGAAATCTTTACAGACAACTATATTTTCAGTTTTCCATACCACTGCATAAGAGTTCAAGAAGTTCAATGCCCAAATGTCAACAATTCCATGAAGACCATTCTCATTTCAAGGAACTTAGAGAGGCCATGAACTGCAGGTATAATAAACAGGCAGTGAAAATAAGAAGAAACACCGCTTTGCCCCCCCCCACACACCTCCCCCGCACCCAATTTTCATTGTCTTGACCAATACATATCTAACCATCAGCAGGCATCCTCTTCCATCTAACTGGTCTGATTGTTATAAATAGCTATTATGTATTTTTCTTTGAACTACAGCCTAAGAAAGCTTACTCAGAGTGATTTTTAAGCTGGTTTTAGCACAAAAAGAAATGAGGAAGACATGAAGATATCTGATCAGAGGGAATAAGACTGTCACAGCTCTCCTTTTTATTAATAACAACTGGGGTACAGTTCTGGGTCGTTAAGTACAGCACCAACATCTTCTCCCTTTCCCAACTTTAATTGAAAATGAGGCTTCACAGTCAAAAGAACTGTCCATGAACCATTCACTGGATAGGACACGAAGCCGAAACTGCGTACTTTTTCCCCATAGTACTCAAGAACATAAAGTGACGGGGGAGCTACAAACTGCTTCAGCTCAGAGCTCAGGTAAATGCAAAAGGCCAGTACTCAGACAGTATGCACACCTAAAACTACATGTGGTAGTAGCAGCATTAGTTATGCTTCCTGCTTTAATACACAACACAAAAAACAAAACTGTCCTTCATTTCCATTTCAGGCTGGCAGAAATACAGAATTTGAGCTAAATTTCAGAATTTAGCTTAATTGACATAGCTTTTCTTTTTGTTTCATGTACTGACTTGAGTAGCTTTCCAGCACTGCTAAGGAGTCCAATCTTCTTCTGTTTATTGTGTGTTGCAGTTAGATCCTGTCACTCACCTTCCCTGGCAGCTTTTTGCTCCTGCTGGAACAGCTTTCATACAAGTTTTCATCTGTCTGCTTAGACTGTATTTACAGATTGGATTTCTCAAGTATGTTTTCCATACTTTTTCAATAACAACTTACTTCCAAAATTCTTTTTTAAAAAACCCTGAAATCTCTTTAAAAAACAACCAACCAACCTAGAAAAATCTGCTCATCTTCTTTAAGAATGCTAAATACATTGGTAGGTAGAGCTTCATCCTCAGAGAACACCCTCCTTACTGGAGATACATCTTATAGGGAAACAATTTCTCTGCTATTAACTGTCCCTGTAGACATATTTTCTAACTGATAATATTGCTTAGATCTTCCTTTTTGCAGAATGTTGGCAGTATTTCAAAAGTGAGTCAGTCTCTTAAAATACATATTGCATCACTGTAGGGATACCGTTCAAGAGCCCACTTAAAATTTACATGGAACATTCTTTCTAAAACCTATTTCCAGAAAGTTAATGCCCTCTGAGAGCAGAGCAAGTGTTTCTACTGGCTCTCAAGGAGCTCCTAAGCACCAGCTGAAGCGATGCAACGGTTCAGCCATCACAGGCAATTAAACAAGCCATTCACGTTTTGAAGATCACAAGCAACTTTTTGGGAACGGTTCTTTTTTTTCCAAGATGCCTCTTCACTGGGTACCCGACTAGCCATATTCCTGCCATGTTGCATATTACTTCCACTCGACCTGGTGATACTAAGCTGTCAGTTGCTCTAATGTTACTTTCCATACCTCAGTGTTGTCCTCTCATGCTACTTTCTCCATAATCAGCCCACTGACAAACCAACTTGTTCTGACTTTAGCTTCATCCCTTGATGCCTCTCCACTCATTAGTTACTGCAAAAAGCAAGAATACACTAACAGAAAAAGCATAAAACCCCTAATGCCCTACCAGTGTTAAAGAAACAAAATGGCAACACAGCATTTGGACACCAATGGTGCTGAAACAAATTAATGCCAGTTGCCACCGCTAAGGTTATTGGTGACATCAATTATCAAGAAATCTTATCTGAACGCATCAATTGCCAGAGTAATGGATAACTTGTTTAGCTGAACTCAGCCAGACCTCACCCTAATAGGCAAGGACTTCTAACGTAAGAAGAAATTAGATCCCTTCTATCTGCTCCACTCAACAGTGCTCCAATCCCAAACAGTCTCTACTCCCCATCAATGCTCAGACAAGTTAAGCTATCCACACTCCACACAATTAAACAATTCAGCTTTCAGCTAGACAAGCAAAAGGAAAGCACCCAAATGAAGCCAATGCTCCCTTCTGTGTGCAGAGGAACTAAGAGCATTTGTGGACATTTTGCAGCAGATGATCAAGACTGAATTAGAAATACCCTCTGCATGCCACGGATAGTTTCATTTAAGGGCTGCAGCGAAGCTTACAGAGGGCATCTCAACCTGTTATCAAGGCACAATAAAGTCACTGACACAGTACAGCGTTCTCAGATGTCCAGCCTCCTCCACCTAAAATGGGATTCAGCTGAAATACATGGATATTTTAGAAGCCTGCGCAAGCTAAAACCCTACGACTACTCATGCAGACCCCTAGAGCTGGGAGTCAAGCTTTCAGACAAGCCCCATCATGAGACTTTTCTTCTCCTTAACCGGAGTGAAGATGCAGACTGTGGCTGGTGGATCCCTAAGCTGATCTAAAGGGCCCGTGTCCCCAGCTGCTCATTCCTGCCCCTACACTGCTCCCACTGTTGTGCCAACAGAAGTATTTGTGCAGCTGCGTGATGAAAAGCAGCAGGGAACTGATCCAGCCAAAGAGTAATCTGCTGAAAAGACTGGGGGGAGGCAGGCAGGAGGGTCTTACACTGAACTCAGTTTTGTTCAAATCCAGTGTGCATAGGAAGCAGCGTGAGCGGCCAGGAAGTTCAATCTGGCACTGTTTCCAAATTGCAAACTGAATTATAGCCTAAGGTGAAGATCCTTTTTATCCTCTTTCTCAGCAGGCTCTTTCTGCTGAGTGCCAAATCAGCTTTAAGACTTCTTGCCACCCTAAATTATGGGAGCTGGTTTAGTTGACACCCCACTCGTCTCCTACGCTAACCAAATCCTGCCAACAGCTTTCCTACCAGTGTCACAAAAGGAGGCTTTTGGAATGCTTTTCCCTGCAGGTCACTTCAGCTAGGATACTTAACTCAACAACAACGCAAAAACAATGCTTAAAATGCACTTGCAGCTCTCCCTGGCAAATGCCTGCAAGTATTCCACTTACAATATTTGTAGCTTAATTTCTGGAACTCTACATTACTGGTACAAAGATGCAATAACTACTAGTCAGTAGAAATCATAACAATTTGTATTTAAACCTTTTATTCCTCAAGTAGCAAAGAAAAATTGTAAAGATTCTTTTTATTCCTGTAAGCATGAAATAATAATTCTATGATAGATAAGAGTAGATGACCAGAGGCTGGGGGAAAGTGATCACAGTATCTACATGCAGCCCACTAGAGCTGAGCAGCACACAACTTTAGGGCAGCAGAATTAAAACCAAGAACTATTGGGAAGATTTAAGCGTAATTTTTCAACACCTTGTAAGAAACTTAAAACAACAAAGTTTAAATAAGATTCTTTTGAGACCTATAGGAAGAGCAGAAAAAAGCACAAAATCTTGGGTCACATGCTTGCTTTATTTCTTTGCAGAATTGCATCAAGCCTGCACATCACAAGGCCATCCCCTATGTAGTTCCCCTGGAATGCCTCACAGCCCTCAAACCAGTATACCATTAGCAGATCCTTACAGTCCTTTTACCTACACATGTATCCCCTATGGTGCAATAAGGCCACCAAGTGCCGAACGGCTTGTCAAGCTGAAAGGAAAGAGAGCCAGGAGGAAGGGATGGGAGGAGAAGAACTCAGCGCTGGATGGTGGTTAACCTCCGCAACCAGTGCGGCCACCTCCAGTTGCTGCTCCGCTCCTGTTTGTCACCAGGAAAACGATCAGCAGCATCCAAGGCAAAGGCTGTAGGTGCGACTCCATCCGGGCAAGGGAAGAATATGCTATGGAAACAGTGGAGATGCGGGGCCGGGCAGAGGAATTACAGGAGGGGAGAGGCAGAAGAGGTCAAGTACAAAGGAGGTGCATTGAAACTGAAGGTGTTGGGGTGAGAATAGATGGCAGACGTTGAGTCGAGTCTTCACGGCACTCTTGTCGCTTGGCAATATATTGAGCGACAGCGTAAAGAGTTAAACTGTGATGTGGTTGTTTTGGGTGGTTTTGCTTTTGGTTTGTTTCTACCACGTTTTTAGCTAGCCTTAGGCTCACAAACTAGTGATTTTCACTAGTGCACAAACACTATTGTGTTTCTTCATTTTTCCTCTATTTCCAGGTTACCATGCAAGCTAATATTTGACCTCAGACTTGTAGTCTCCGACTTGCCTGAAAACTTTATTTGAGAAAGGGTGGGCAGAAACATTTCAGAGTATCTTCTTATTTACATCAAATCTAAAATCACTCAAACACAAACTTTATATTAAGTCTGTGAGAAGACCTCCCTATTGGAGGAAAGGAGAAACTGTAGTGCAACAGAAGAAACTACTCCTAAGGGCAATAATGTAAGTTACACACCAGGCTTGTTCTACTAACAAAATACATTACTTCCTTCTTCAGACTAAAATAATCTTGATGTAGAAAAAGCTGTCAGCTTTTTAGGATCAACTGATTCTAAAAATATCCTTTGTATAACATATTCAGATCTCCCCTCCATTACAATAAGTTACAGCTCCAGTCTTAATTTTATTCATAAATTTCCATTTCAGTTGTGCTTTCTAGGAACATAATGCAATGCCAGAAATTCGAGTGATAATTTATTAATTTTTTTTAAACAGAAATATATGCTTATTTCTGCTGTTGTTTCCTCCTACTACAGGGAACAAGACGACCCTACACTGAAACTCAACAAATCTCATTTTGTCCTTGCTAGTGTATCTATTTAAACAAAATCTTTCTTTTTAAGAACTTCAGTATCCTGGCCTGTACAATGCAACAAAAGTCTAATTTGTCCCAGTTAAAATCACTATCCTGACTCAATTATAAGACCTAGAACAAAAAGTTTGGAACAAATCTAAACAGCAGGGGATAAGGGAGAACCCCACCTACTTCAAACATCTTCAAACACCTACTTTCAAACCCCTGAAAGTTCCCCTGTTAAAACAGCAATATGAACAATAAGGCATTGAAATGAAGAGCTGTGGCAATTCATTCAAGTAAGAGTGCCTTGAAGAGACTTTCCTAAGGGCACTCAGCAAATAAACCAAGCAAATCACTCACTAGTATGCTCCGAATAGCTAAAAGTGTGATAAAAAGTTACCCTAGCAATGAAGAACTGATCCATGGCTAACTTCTTCCTACAATTCTCTGTAATTCAAGTCATTTAATAGGGGAAGGCTTCTCAAAGCCCTAAAGCAAAAGAAGTTTCCTCTTGATCACACTGCCAAATCTTTAGTCCCGCTGGAACAAGGCAGGCTGCTAGTCAATCTAAAGCATCTCCAAGTGGCCAAACCATCTACATCAGGAAGACTACGCACCTGCCTTCTACATGCCTTTAAAACCAAGAAATGAGACCCTTTACACTCCCTCCTTCAAGGATCCGTTACCCTTTTACAGGAACTAATGCTAAAAGCTTAAACCATTTTACCCATTTGCTAGCAGTTTTTCTGCCCTGTTACAATTTCAACTGCAAGATTAGAAAAGCCGATTTACTAACTGTCACTGAGCCACTGAAAACGATTCCCCACACACTAGCACTGCACTAGCGTTTCTACACTGCTAACAGTGCAGGCATATTTTTACTTCAAATACTGCCCTTCTAGGTATTAAAGTGCTCAGCTGGTTTCCAGGTTTAACTGTACAATGGATTAGGAGACAGGGGATGCTATCTGCAGCCAGAACACTAACAGTTGTTCCTGGACTGTGCTTATCGCTGACATAAGGATCTTAGATGGAGAACTCTATCGTAGCTAAGAAATGCACAGCTTCCTCCTCCCCCAAATGCCCAATTACATTTCCATTGTCTGATAAAATTCGGAAGACCTGTTGCTACTGCATAGTGCCTTCTCTTTGGATTTAGGAAAGCATTTCATGCAGTTCTAACATGCTGTTTGCCAGTAACTCAGACCTGATGTATCCCTATCTGCCTTTAACTAGCATGCAACCCAAGGTTCGATGTGACAACACTTTTGTGACAAGCCATATGCCACAACTCAGCCGGGAAAATTTAGTATTTTTTCCAAGTAACTTCTGATTTACACTGAATCTTCACATTCCAAATCATAGTAATTTTAAGATACAAGACTCAGGATTTAAATTTCTTTCTACAAACTAAACCACTGAGTATCTTCCTGTTTTTGCCTCCCAAAGTACATGCAATTTCTACCGACAGAATGCTTCCCAGCTTGTCACTTGGTCAGAGCTCTCTTTAGTACCCTCTAGGAGACCTTCAAAGGCTTTGATAACAGCAAACAATCTTAAAGACAGAGGAAGACAGCTTCCTTATTTACCCTCACACTAACAGTTTTTGTGCCAACTAGCGGTTTCAAAATAATAGTAATTCATATCACTGTATATAAGTTACTGGGGATTGCAGGTGAACCGTGTCACAGATAAGAGAACCAGCTCTGAACCAGCATGATCAAGCTCTGGTCCAGAATGGATGAAATATATGCATCATCAGGCAGATGGTGCTCAGTTATTTCAAGGGTCAGCCTTTTTAATTTATGAAATGTCTGTCTGATCATGGCTTACAGACCACAGCAGATTACATTTAAAGGCAAACTTGGTGTGAACCCTGTGCTCTGAGACTAAGCACCTTGAGTGAAGACACCACCTGTGTGGAAACAAACCATGCTAATTAGTACAGACTCAACCTCAACACTGTTGGATCTCAACCAGTTTCAAAGCGCCACAATACCCCCTAAGCCTGTAGTTGCTGAGAAATTTTATAAACAAGAATAAACAAATAAAATTCTGCTAGATGCAAAATAACCTCTGTGTTGTGTAAGCATCATACTACTCCCACTGAAACCCTATTTTTATAGGGGTTACTTCATCCCCTGCCAAGCGCTTCCAGAGGGTCACTGTGGCGTATACTTTTGTCTCATGACCAGACTAATACCACAAGATGTAGGTGAAAAAAAATCAAGGATAACATGTGCTGAATATCATTAACCAAAACTGGCTACCTAACGCCATTTGATTCTACAAGCATTAGACTACCTAAGGCAACAAAGCAACTGAACATATATTTCATTACACAGCCCACATATTCCTCCTTTCTTCCTGTGAAGCCACTAGCTATGATTACACTATTCAGCATCTTCAGCTCTGGTGTGCTGTCTATCAGACAGAACTTGGGTGCGTCACCACTGCTCCCAGTAGCCTCTTTGTACAGTAGTGCAATTAGCACATGCTTAACAACAATTCACAAGATAATAACCCTCCCAGTCACAGAAAATCCCCTTGGAAAGCAGTCATAAGTGCCTCAATAATGCTATTGACTGCTCATGACTGCAGCTTACCACAAATACCAGCAACTTGTACTATTTCACCAAGCAGCTTTGAATCATGAGCAAGTTAACCAGCCAACAATCTTCAAGCTTCTGTTGACAAAATCAAAAGCAACAGAATTGAGAGGTGGGCAGAAGAGTGTCTCGTGGCAAGAGACGGGGAATCCATACTCTTTAAATCAAAATGCTAGCTATTTGGCTACAAATAAAAGTAATAAAGCTCCTCACCAACAATCTCCTACTGTATTCCTGGATATAAAAAGTTACCCATTTCCCTTCCACCATTCATCTTAACACCTACATATCGACAGTCAAATTAAATTCCTCCAATGACAGCTTGCATCATTTGTATCCTCAACTGACAAGCCTGAAGCCTGTGCAGCTTCTGCTGCGTCAGTGGGAGCCCTTAATAACAATTCCAAAAGCCACTACGAAGTCCAGCTTGAATGAGTTAATGTTTTATTCAAGAGACTAAACACTCTTTGTTATCAATATGCAAAATAGCTCCAAAAAACATCCTTAGCAAGACTCACTTCCCCGTGTGAAGCAAACTCATGCAGTCTTTTGTATCAAGTGTTACGCATTTCTGTATAAGGCAAAGAAAAAAGCACACTGCTTAAATTAAGTTGTACCCACCAAGCTAAATTATGGCCTTTGCTTTTTGGTTGAGACAAATTGTTTAAGAAATTGTTCTAACATCCCCTTGTCAGGTCTACACTTTCATTCCTCCGTGTGCCAAACAGACAATTATCTATGCTTAAATTCCCCTCCCTTATTTTATATTTAACCGAAGAGACAAGGAAGAGCTCATTAAACAATAAGAACTCATCATTAATTCAAGTAAATTAAAATTTTAATCAAATTATCAGAAACACTAAAAGCCTGCAAGACTCCATTTCTTCTTAAACTCTTGAGAATCCAGAGCTGTCTCTCCACTGTTCCATGCTCGGCCAAAACACCTCCCTTCTCCACAGCATTGGCCATGCCTGCATACGAAGAGTACCTCTGAATACTAACACTAACATGAAGCACTTCCACAAGTGTCTGAGCAACCAGCAGGTCACCTGTGTACATTGCTCTGCTTTAGCACAATCTCTAAATTAGATTTTAAGTCCTGAGGAAACAGCATCGGTGATTTGAACTGACACAACCTGATCAATATTTTCATGTTCAATCTGCCACAAAAATGCACATTTTAGTTACAAATTGAAAATCCAGGCAAATTGGGTGCTGGGGAGCTTGGATATAAAACACGTATACCTCACAGCTGTGAGTTGCAAAAATGCATTTACACGTATGTCTCAATTTCTCTTTCAAAATTTAACCCTCTTCCTCTCCCATTTTTCCCCTCCCCATGCTCCTGCTAGTTCAACAACATCTGACCTATAGCTTTCTGAACCACTGAGCAGCTTCTATGTTTCCTAGAAATTACTGGACTCTGAAGGGGAACAAAACACCACCAAGCATCAACCCCATGCTCGTAACAGCACAAGACGAAGAACAGCACCATGGGAATGCCTGGCAATAGAGTTGTGCTCCCCCCAGGTGATACTTGATGAAAAAGAAGAGCTTGGATGGCTTGGAAATGGTGTATCATTGGGGATGTACTGCTTCAAAATTTCATTCTATCTGAGGCACAGAGTTACCAAGGAGAAGTAAGAGCTATCAAAATATCCCTATAAGCACTAGTAACTATTCTCTTTGAAGCATCTCAACAGCTGCTTTCTGTAGCCCATAAAATGCAAGATGACTGTCTCAGCTCAACTTGAGCAGTTTGGCAACTCTGACATACCCAGCACTTTCATTTTATAGCTAATACTATGATCAGAGGCCATGACTGAGCAATTCAGAGAAATTATTAATGAACTGCAATAACACTGTTTTATTTTTTTTAATATATACTTATTCTTCTCTGGCTATGAAGTCTGCTACAAATTTCTACTTATTTCCTTTCCCTTCCAACTGCTGCCCAAAAAGCTGCTAGTGTTTGGCACGTCAATGACAAGCATTACACACTCCAGAATCATGAAGCCCAAATGGTTCAGCTTGAGAAAGGTTCAAGAGTTTGCTGTTTGTTTTGTTGTTTGGTGGTTTGTGGGTTTTTTTTCAAAGTACTCATCAAAATGCCCTCATTTTACCTATGAAATCTCACATTCTAATTCCTAATGACAACAAAAATCCTTCTGATGTGGTTCTTCTTCTTTGCTCACAGACTGTCCAAAAGCTTTCACAAACAACTTTGACTCTTCTTCCTCAGTGTCATCTGCAGGTGCTCAAACTGACATTTAACACAGTAAAATTCTCAAGCAGTAATCACCAGCCTTGTTTTCAGTTACATGTTACTCCAACGTACTGGCTGCACTGACCCTAATTCACATGTTTGCACATCCATATCAACTAAAAAACCCAACCCAACTTTAAGACCAAAAAAAAAGGCCCAAACAAACAAAAAAAACCCTGCAAACCACACCACAAAACAAAAACCCCACTATAATCAGGTGTTCTCCAGTCTTGCTCCTTAAATAGCACTTGCCTGTGGTGGAACAGAAACATATATACCACAGAATGATGCAAGACTCCATAATTGGTCATAAAAATACAGCTCTAGTTATTTTGGTTGTGAAATCAAAGTTGCTCATGTTTTTGGGTTTTTTTCCCCCCTCTACCTTACACTGTCAACCAGCAAGGATTTAAGAAAATATTCATTGCAAGGATAGCCCTAGCTGTACTCTGTCAGTTCCCTTCTATTTCTGTCAATACCAATTTGCATGTTCTTACATGTAGATACAGTCACAGCTATATTATCTGATTATTTTTATTCCATTATTGTTTTTACAGAAGGCTTAATTCTTCAATTCAGTTAAGCAGTAATTCTGCTTTGAACCATGTCCCAGACCCACCCAAACCTGTCTCCTAGCTTTTCCAGAGCATCTCTGGTTACTTACCTCTTTGCACACACTTAAGTTTACTCTGTTAGCTTTTACAAATCTGATTTGTCTGAACCGCTTTTGATTATGAGCTGGTCTCTTCTTATTCCTGTGTTTAGGAACATCCACATTTTGCCAGCATGTATTCTAACAACTAGTTAAAACTGAATAAAGGCTATTTCCCAAGCAACTTCAGCTAGTTGAGATTACTCGTGAAGTGATCTATTTTAAAAGTAAAAAACATTGCATGTTTATCACCTATTCTATCCAGATTCCATTAATGGTACAGCTTCCTCATTATACCAAAATCTCTTTTCAGTACTTTTCGCCGCATTAGAAGCAGAGTGTGGTTTTTGCACAAACATTTATAAAGAACAAATATATTTTTCCCCAAATCCATTGTAAATTCTAAGAAATCTGTGTTAATCAACATCTGAGCAGGCAACACATATTGCCAGATTCACCTTAAATGAGTCCACCGACCTTCTATTGCCCATGGCAATAATAAAAATATTGTTCAGACCTATTATACGTGAGGTAGCCCTCCGAACACTACCCATTCCAAAAACTTTCACTTCAGTACCAATAGGAAAACAAACAAGCATTTGCCTTACTGGTTTAACTAGTCCAAGTTGGGCAAACACCAACTTAGCACAATACAGTGTATTTTTCAAGGACAGTATTTAGTAACTCTCCAAGTTCCTTTTCTACAAGGTTACAACTAATGTCCCTGTTTAGTTTTAGCACCTCTACTTTCCTCCTGCTCACAGCAATCACCCTGGAAGAATGACCCACCGTCTAAGATGTATGGTGGTTCCTTTGGGTAATCGACACAGTGTGATGGGTTGACCCTGGCTGGACGCCAGGTGCCCACCAAAGCCGTTCTATCACTCCCGCATCCTCAGCTGGACAGGGGAGAGAAAAATATAACAAAAAACTTGCGGGTCGAGATAAGGACAGGAGAGATCATTCACTAATTACCATCACGGGCAAAACAGACTCAGCTTAGGGAAAATTAGCTCACTTTTTATTACAAATCAGCCAGAGTAAGGTAAATGAG
>NW_010972764.1:3629145-3659891 GCF_000737465.1 Haliaeetus leucocephalus | reverse complement strand
ACACAGGCACACAGTAAGCCTTCTATTTGAGTCGGGTTTCTTCAGTGTTTGTCATTTTTTCTCCTGTTGGCTACAAAACTCATTTGCAAGGCAACATCCCTCTTGAGGGTCAACTTCTTCCATTCTATTCTTTCACATCATTTCACACCCAAAGCAAATCCTGTCCCATAAGTTAAGACTATCCTCGGCAAAGCCCTTCTGCACATGGTTGGTTACTACTCTGAGGAAAATAAAGTTATAAACATAAGTTCATTGTTAAGTCTGCAAGCATCTCCAACTTCTCAAACTCATAATTCATCAGCTGTCACGTTTCTCACATTAAAGAAAACAAAACACACCCCAACGTGTACATATGTGCTTCTTTTAATTTCTGCTGCTTAACATCATACATAAATATTTTTCTTTTATCTTAGATGATCCAGATATTCCTAAGCACCTTAGTATATCTACTTTGTTTTCAGGTTTGTTTCTTCTTTTAAATAAAGTCACGGCTTAAACACAAAATGTGACACTTGCACTTTATTCACTTGTCAAAGCTTAACAAATGAATTGTCTTCTATATGCTTTTGATCATTTAAGTATTTAATTGAGTCAAGTTTCAAAGCTTATCACTTCCTCGCAATCTGTTTTCTGGACAACACAACTCCCTTCTACTGAACAGCCTCCTCCACCACTTCACGGATATCTTGCCTCTCAATCAGTCCCCCCCAATTTATTTTGTCCTTTAACATTAGGCTTTGAAACAAGTCTATCTGAAATGAAATTTCTGAGCATCCCTGGTACCCCTAAAAAAACCCAACCAAACAAAACAAACAAAAAAACCACCCCAAACTGTGCAGTTATTACAGTTCACCTTAAAGAAATGCCTCTTCCATTTCAAGACTATTTTCAAAACACTCTTAACCCTTTAGTGGCTGTAAGTTCACTGTTCTATGGCAGCTACTAATACTATATTCAGGGAGCAACTGCACAAGCTAAAGAGGAAAAAAAAAGGGGGGGGGGGGAATTTAATCAACTTCAAGTAACTAAGCCTAAGCTAAGCAAAAATGTCTTCTTAAAGCTTACCACTAGACTATCTGGAAAATAAATAAATAAAACCATTTGCTACACAACTATTGAAGTCACTTGCAGAATCTTACATTATATGTGCCTCCCCAAGAAGTAAAACAAAAATATAGATTAGTTTTTACAAAAATTCTGCACAGTTGTAATTTTTTCAGAACCATTAGATTCAAGCACTCACAAAGATGTTTTAAAACGTTACTCACCAGTATGTCAGTACTGTGAACATCAAGTCTGCCAATGGAAAATAAAGGTAAGGCATTCGAAATCTGCACATTTTTCAGTGATGCAAATAAGCCCTCATTCTGTGCTTTAAGGGAATTACCTATTTTCAGGAACTATTTTGAATCTTAACTAAAACTTAAAAGCTTCTAACTTTGCAATTTTCTGGAGAACATCACAGACTGGCATTCCTGGTGCAGTATTTAACTTTCAATTTGTTTCAAAATTATTAACTGTTTCAAGAGGAAAGCATACTGCAGTATCTTCCAAGTGTATCCTGGGTTTTGGCCCAGCTTTCAAGTGCCCCAAAAGAACAGCAAACTCTGTAACACCAATGAGCAATAAATCTTACCTGGTTTCATTTAATCCCAAAGACTCCTGGGGAACAGACCAAACCTGAAACAATTCAGATGCAATCCCTTTTTAAACATTTGTCCCTTACACTTCAACATCAAGTCAGGAAATAGCTTACTTGTACCTCTCTCTGTTCTTGTCCGTATTCATTTTTTCCCTTTCAACTTGAAAACATTGCTACTTCACTCAGCTGTAGTACCCCCTTAGTCAAAGCCTATTCAAAGCCCATACCATTCTTACCTGCATTTATCCTGTGGGTGTTTTTTGCTTTATTGCCTTAAAGTCAGATGTATTCCAAACAGCACAATGAAATAGCTGGAAACTCGACTTGGCAGTTGAATCACACAGAGGTTACACACCAGTTGCTGGTTTTTGGTGCTTTCACTATTATATATGAAATCATGGAGAATTAATCTAGCCTGCAATCCAAAACATCTAGGTGGGTATTTTTACATTATTTTCTTTTTTTTTCCATGCGGTCTGTCTTAAAATTGAATCTTTGGAAAAGCAATTGAAACACATTTATATTCAGTTTACTGATGTTCTTAGTTATGGACAGTTTGTTTTTATTTATGTTAAGTATACATAAGCTTCTTAGTAAAATACATATTTTAGCCAAGCCAACATACATATTCTTGAACAAGAGGAAATAATCAGAAAGTAAATTTCTTTTTTGGACTTGAATATCATTTCTCCTGTGTGCTTAAAAATCACTTCTGTGTTGTGAATCTTCAGGTTTAGGACAACAATTTTATTATGGTATATAAAGATAAAATTATCTTACTAGTAACAGAAACGATCTGTAATGTTTAAAACATTAAAGTTACCAAAAGCTTTTAAAACTTCATTACAAAAGACATTTACTTTTTTAGTTTGAGTTTTTAGTAAGAGCAGTACTTGTTCCAACTACAAAAGCTCTAAGAAACTAGAATTTTGCTACAAATCCAAGCCTTAGAGCAAACTGGGAGAGGGGATTAAGTCACTCCCTTTAAATGAGAACTTATCCACTCAGCAGTGTTATTTGCGTGCTGGCTACAGCAGTGCTATTGCCAGACAGGCTGCACTAAGCCACTGTGCAATTAATACAATCAACTATTACTTCCCCTGCTAACATCCTAAGCAGTAGATCAAGGACAAGGACTAAGGATGTCCTACTTTTCCACATCTGGGAATGTGAAAAAAGGCAAGTTTATAATTCCAGGACACACAATGCAGGGTTATTGGTTTTGGTTTGTTTTTTTAAAAGTGTGACAAAGCTGCCATGAACTTGTATCAGAAGATGTAAACCAATACAAGCATGATGAAAAGAATTAGTGGCTGGCTTTATATAATCTGATTAAAGCAAAATTAAAATCTATAGACCAAATTTAAGGGGTCTCACACTGTAACATAGGACACTTAGTAACAGGTTACAAAAATAACACTACTTCTTGATTCAGAGAATCTTTAGGCCATTACTTGTTAGCAAAAATAAACAGAAGTCCTTATCCAACCTGAACTTTGCAAGCTTTTGGTATGCCCATACAATTTCCAAGCGAAAAGCCTGTTACCTAACTGAGCAGGACACATTCAACTCCAGGGTTCTGTGTCTTCACGCCAGTGGGTTTTGCTCCCCTCCTGTTTGGGGACCTACCGTTTACATATGCATTTGTTCCTTTTAGATCTCAATTTTAAGGGTGACTACATTTAAAAATTGAGCATTTAGTTCACCTGACTAAACCGTCCAACCTCTGGACTTGTTCCGAGAGCTCTGCTGTGCTCCCGCTCTCCCAGGCGTGGGCAATTCAAAAGCGATGCTCTTTCCTCCCAGCCACGGAGAAATGCTTGCCATGACACATGGTGCACCTGCATTTAAAGACACTTCCCTTTAACAGACAGTGCTTTAAAGACACTACAGACGTTATTCTAATTAAATAGCATTCAAACCGGTTCACATACATTGCACTTGATCAATAACAACCTTTTAGTTACTCGACTTGATTTCAACAATTAGAACTAGCCCATATATCATTACAGGACTGCCTATTGCCTCTAGATAGTACCCAACCATGTCAACAAATGACTAATTTCATTTGGTATTTAAAATTTAATATTTAAACAAAGCTGCTTTACATTTTCATAAAGTATAGTTAGGGGCAACTAAGAAGCTCAACTAACAGCTAAAGCCTGACTGAGATGATGTCAGCGTGCTGTGAAGATAAAGACTTAATCAGTAGTTCTGTTACTGAAATAATATACAGAATCACAGTTTATGTTGAACTACACATACACCAAGTTTTCATTCAACCTTATGCTCCTGAGTTGTATACAACACCCCTCCTCTAAGAAGGAATATCCTCGTCTCTGTTTTATTGTAATTAAAAAAAAAAAAAAAAAAAACCCCCCCCCCAGAGATATTGCAAATTGGAGGGGGGGGAGACCCCTCCCCTCCCCCCCCAAAACAAAACCAAAACCAGATAACTTACATACAACCACGACTCATACAAGCAATTGCTGTAATGCTTAAAAAGTACTTTTACTCTGGAAGATCTGGGAACAACTCCCTCCCTTTGAAAGCACTTAATCAGAATGCTTGGTACCACTGACTCTAACTGTGCATTTCCCTACCTGCACTATTATAAGCTATTTGGTGTATCTAATTAGCTAAACCCCTTCTTATAAAAACTCCAGCAAAGGGCATGTGAAATAAAATAACACTGAGTTTACCCTTGCTAATTCCAACCCAGCTACCGATATTATTACATGCTTAAAGCAAACATTTAAGAAAAAAACCCCACAACCAACAAATACATAAAACAGATTCCTTTATAACCGTGCTACCTAGTGACAACCTAACCTACTTTAAATTCAGGATGTAAGTGCTTCTTAACTAAGGTGAATGTCTTCTGTTTGGGTACATATACATTTCAGCAGGAGCATAAACAACTTTTTCTAGGATGCTATTACCAGGAGGAACATGGAAGTCCAACTGCTATCAGCACCAAGAATTTCCTAAGAAAGGCAGCCACAAGGAAACGAAGCCACAAGCCTAGTAGGAGCTAATCTAGACTATGCCTTAACAATTCTCATTCACATGATCAGTAGCTTTCCCAATTTCCACAGAACCAAAGAGATGGCATTTCCCTTTGTATAATTTTGTGCATTCACACTCAAGCTTAATCCAAAAATACTCCTCTGCAACCAGAACAGTAACTTTGGTATTAGGCTTATTTTATGAGGACCACAGTACAATTAAGGATAATAATGGATTTTTTTAAAGTTCTCTGTGAACAAGTATTGAAAAGTAGAACCAAGATAGTTATTTGCATCTTCCTCCTAAAGCATAAGTCATGTTGTCCTACATCCAGTGTAAAAGTTAAGTATGAACCAATGTCGTAATTTTATGCATGCATTCCAAATTCTTTTACAACATGATAATTCTGGAATTCCATATATCCTGTCCACTTCACTTCCTGTGAAAAGGACCACTCCCCCCACCAAAAAAAGGGGAGAAATTCTAAATGCAAATTACTACTAGTTTATAAGTGTATTTTCCTCATTTGCTTTGTATTGTATGGTTAAAGACGCAGCATTTTCCAAGTATAGTGACATACTTGACTAAAAAAAAGACAGCAAACTTCGCTTTGCAGTTTAAGTATCTGCACCTAATCAAGCACTGTCATTTTATCACCAAATACAGGTGGTATAGATAAAAAAACTGGATTCAGATGAGAACTTGTAAGAGATTTCTTGGCTTCTGCTCTACATAAGAAAAATAGTCCACAGATTATTAAAACTCAATTCATTGGTATTTTAATTTATCATTAGGCTTCACAATTAATTTTGCAGGACTAAACTGAATATAGGTTACATCGCCTAGAGGATACAGTAATTTGAGCAGTCTAGGAGATCATAGGTGCCTTTGCTTCTCTATTATAACTTCTTGTATTTTAAGGGCACTTAGAATAAAATTTGTCATAAATTATATTTATTGCTATCATTACAAATTACATGGTTATGAACTATTATTATAATTATAAAATTGTGAAATAATGATAATCTATATTTATCATTATTTGTTACAAATACCGCATTCCTCAAATAATAACCAGTTAATTCAACTGTTGCAGAAAGAGTATTATCTGGCTAAGGTCAGTAATATACAGAATGTAAGCTCTTATATTATTATAGGGTTGTCTTATTATATTAACCCTTGGAAAGAAATGTATTTTCACATCCGTGCTGTATAAAGCATTATAAGCAAGGGGAATTTGCGTGCAACATCAACTCTGTTCTTCCAACAAACAAAATCATAAGCTCTCTTAGAACTGCCTCTAGCTACCAGAGAATGGCCAGCATGGCCTTATGACAATTCATCTCCAAGCCTCTCGTGGCTAGTGTTGCTTCCCTCTGCACCAACCCCTATGCATGAAGCACACTCCTAGCCATTCACAGCCACAGGTTTCATGTGCTTCACCAAAAGAGAAAATGTTTCCCTAATGCAGGTTTGGCATTCAAACTCCAAGGAGTTATCTCAATGGGAGAAAAAGAAAGTAAAATGGAAAATTCTTGCAAACTGAAAGTGCATCCTTCATTGGACCAACTACTCCTTCTACTTTCTTTCATGTGTAATAATTCCTCAAAGATGACCACATATTTACTTACATTTACATTTATAATTGGCAGTACTCACAAAAAGCTCCGTTCAGTCTCAGCAATCAAATTACCTCCTGCAATACCACAAGTACAGACAGTAAGATTTCACAGTACATCTTTCTGGAAACTGAGGCCTTTCACAAGAATTTCAGAATTGAGTACTAGTATCAGAGCTTAAATATCAAGCCTACTTCCAAGAACCACTTGAATGTCATTATTAATGGCACTGCCATACACATATACCATCAGGCACGAGGGTTTCACCTCACCCTATGTCCAAATACAAAGAGGAAATTATGACAGTGTTGGTCCAAACTAAGTTAGACAACAACAGCTGTCTTTGTATGTAAGATTTTATCTTTTTTTTTTCTTTACAATGAACTAAACTTATTTTAGAAGGAAGTAACACCTTACAGCCCTTAGTTTCTATATTCACTAGCAGCATCGTCTTGTTCATAAACTCCACCAACAGATGCAACAGCTTGCATACCCTTAAATGACACATTAAACAAGGCATTACACCTTACACCTATTATGCAAAAGGGATGAGAACCCACTATCCCTTTGCAAACAAAAACTCATACTTACCTCCCAAAAGTTACCCAAGGTCAGTTACTTCAAACTGGAGTTAACAACCATGACAGGCAGGATTTGAAGAGACTAGAAATAAACCACCTTACTTACAAAGATTAAGAAACTAATTTCAAGACTATCTTAGACCTGAGGCTTGCTGCCCATTATCAGGCAATCCAAGGTCACGAACACTTTCACTTACTTTCATGACAACTGGCTTATGAATACTAAACTTTTCTTACATGAGGATGTTGTTTAACTCCGCATCTAATGCCTAAGCTATATTGGCTCTGATGTGGTAGTGGCCTTAGCTTAATTTACAAGTTAACTAAATATTTTGGTCACTGTATCTTCAAGGATATGCAAAATGTAGATAAAAACAAAAGCATGCACACAGGGAGAGAAGTATAAAAAAAGTAGATTAAATGCTCAGAATTAGTGGCAAAGGAGGAGAGAATGACACTGAAAATATTATACAACTGTATAAAGTCGATATGTGCTCACATTTTCAACACAATCTAGTTCCACGTTCTCAAATAAGGTAGAAAATCTAGAGAAAGTTCAACAAAGAGCAACAGGGATAAATAAAATGAATCCTGCACAAAAAGTGGCTAACCACAGTAGGAGTCTTCAACACGAGAAATGTTTATAAAATCGTAAGTGGCTTGGACATGGCAAATTAATTGTTTGCAAACTCTTCCGACACAAGAGATGGAGCTGTCAAACAAAACTAGAAGGTAGCAGGTTCAAAATAACACAAGGAGGTGGTCCCTCACACTACGTGTAGTTAAAGCTATGAAATTGTCTCACCACTGAGTTTCCAAGACATAAAAGCGTACACAAGCCCAAGGGGACACTGAACAAGTTAGTAGAAAAGCAAAACCCTGTAGGCCACCGAAAATACAGAAATACCATTTGGCTTTGGAAGATCCAGTTGCATGCTGGGGCAACACAGTGGCGAAGCTCCACAGGGGTTTATCCTATCCTTGTGGGACGTTTCCTGGGCATCTGGTTTGGTCACCAGCAGAAGTATTTGGTTTGACCCATAGGGACAAGAGTTCTTCATGTTCCTGTAGCTTAAGACACTTCCAAAAAATTTGCAGACAGGAATTTCAGCTGCAAATAACAAGTTTCACAGTTAACAGCACGTGTTGGGATACCAGCCAAACACCGTTAACATGAAATAGGTAGTATTCCGTGATAACTCGCATCCACAATTTATCATCCAAAATGAAAGATGACCAGAAGATTGCTTTAGTCATTTTACTATTACCTGGGAAACATGTTTGTGCTACAGTATCCAAGTTACTATTCCAAGAGGAACAACTGCTCCTCTCAGTTCAGTGTTCATAATTAATATGAAAGCAATGTGTGGTCTTTTATCCATAGGAACTTATTAGTCAAATAAGCAACTGGGGATAAGGGATACTTTTGAAAGGGACAACACCGAATTCTTGGCAATCTGTAACAGAGCTTACACCACGGGAGAGGCAGAATTCAGCCTGAGCCAACATTCCCACCAGAGCTCTGTATAGTCCAAAAAAACCTCTTCTGAGATCTCTTGCTTGGTATCAACATGCATGCCTGCAGAATTCAGGAGCTCTATCACCAAGGGACTCCTGCCCTCGTAGCACTGACTGCAAAATGGAGCAGTAGTGTGGGAAAGAGGCTGCATTAGGAGAGAAGAAAATTACCCTGCAAATACTCCCTCTCCTCTTTCTTTTCTAGACACAAGTCCAAATATAGCAATTCTGACTCTGCAGGGAGTTTTTTCAAATCATGCCTGGCAATTTTGATTTTACAAATGTCCTCTTAACAGAGTCACGCAAATGGCTACAACTCCTTACAAGCATCCATCAGAGGTGAGAAAAATGCACTGAAGTTTAGAACACCGGGAGCCACACAAAGAAGCCAGAATATACTGCAGGCTGAGGTACCCTTTTCAGGCCACAGATTTTTTTGATATCTAAGCAGTCTTTAGAAATACTGTTCCACTTTCTCTGAACAAAGAGGTGCAGTAACAGACCAGGTGAGAGGCTGTTCTCTTCTGAAGGAGATCGAGGCATGTTTATCCATACAAGCCACATTCCCTGAAAGGTCCCAGACTGACTTCCAGTCGCAACCTCTTCCCTTCCCTGAGGAGGGAAGAGGCAAAGACGTGCCTGAAGTTCCCCGTCACCTCAAATTGTAACTGTGCTATTACACAACATACACGAAGTCCAGGTTGAGTTCTACAAACAGGTTTATGAAACCAACAGCTTAAGCTGTAAATGCAACCAAGGAAAGCAAAGTTAAATTGAATTCTTTCCTAAAACAAGATTTCCTCCCTCCCTTCATACAAGTTCCTTCACACCTCTGATTCTGGGATGAAAAAAAGATGCCATTTTTATTTCACAAAATCACTGGTAATACTGTCATCTTAAACATAATAATTTTTTTTTTTTTTTTTTTTTTTTACAAATGCTATTTAGCGATACTCACTTATCCAAAATTCAAACTAAGTATATTAATACAAGTATTTATCAAATACCCACTAAGTCACACCATTACTTCAGCCTCCCTCTCAAGAAATGAAGCTGTACAACCAGATCTGCTTAGAGTTGACAGGTTAGGGTTAAAGTCCAGTAGGAAACAGATGGTTGCTGGTCCTTGATGCATCAATGTACAGGGACCAAAAGAATTGCTAGGGGACCAAGGTTTGCATCATCCTCCAGCAAAAATATGTCAATATTAAGGCACTAAATACAAGGTAGCAAGACACATATTACACACAAATTTGAAAGATGTAAACATATTACCAAGAATGTATATAATTCTAACTGGGCAGGCAATCTCACTGACAGTGCCAAAGACTTTGACAATTTTTCAAATTCAATGCTAAGTCTTTTTATATAAGAACTAAATACGAAACTTACACCTGAAGCTTTGAGGGACTGGAGGACTTGTTTACAGTCATCACTTCAACCTTTCAAGATCAAATTAACTTTTTTAAAAAGTTTTTCTAATTTCATGTGATAGTGTCAACTTAACGACTCATAATAGATTAAAAAATAAGGTGTCACACTCATCTGGCAGAGCTTACCGGCTCTCCAGACAAGTCTGCAAAAGCAAATGAACTCACTCACAGTAGGTCTTCGGAAATCCAAATTTTCACCTTAGTCTCCTGTCACCCCTCCTGGGCAATGCAAACACACTCAGCAGCCAAAAGAACCGAGGTCTTGGAAGTTTTTTTTAAGTTGGCAGCAGCCCTTAAAGAGCCAGGATCAGGATCTCAACAAATCCTTACTGCTAGCAGTGACCTTCACTAAGCCCTTCAGCACATCTTCATTAAGCACAAGGGCTCCACACCAGGATTTTTAATAGGAATTGATCAATGTTGCCTACAGCTTCCAACGTTACTTCTCTTCTGGAGTTATCCTGACATGCTCCTGCTCCAGAAGCCACCCACAGAGAAGACAAATGGGAATGCTGGCACCTCCACTGAAGTGCTACCTTTCAAACCCACAAGCCAGTAACATTTGGGCCCAGCTACAATGATGCTGCAATCAAGCAGCTGAGACTTCAGAAAATCCTGCTCTCCGACACCTCTACTAGAGAGATGAAAATTCTGGCAGGTGGGGCAAGGAAGTCAAATCTAGCTATCACAGCAAGGCTACTTGAGCTCTAAGTCTTACACTGATGTTAGGCCAATTAGTAGCATTCAGCTCCAATATTTATCTAAGTATTAGGAGCTAACAATTTATGCCCATCAGAAGGGGCACAGTGAAAGGATAACATTATCCACTGTCCAGAGTTACACTTCTCCTTCCTGTTGCAAAAATACTTCAACTAATGATGAATTCTACAATAACATTTCAAATTTTTCAAAAGGGATGACCAGTGCTCAATTATTGAAGACAACTTAGTTACTGAACTCCTTTCTGAATAAGTAACTTTGGAGCAGCTTTAGGGTGAGAAAGATTTCTCCAGCATATCTCCATTTGAGAGTCAGTTCACATGCCTGCTCCTGGTTGTCTTCTTCCTACAGCATTTCATTTGTTTCTTGGCTTTGAGCAGCTCTGCAGAGAAACAACTTGCCGTTTCCAACAAACACAGGAGTGGGAAGTGTATGGTTATCTTCCCATTCACACCTCAACCATGTTTTCTCTAGGAGTAAATGTGTGGAGGAAGAAAACACCTTCCATCCAGTCATATGAGGTAGAGAGGAACCTTGAATGTCTGTCCCTCTCTAGACCATTAGTGACCAACTCGTGCTTCTTAGACATGCAGAGCTCTTCAAAAGTTGAAGCACAGGTCCCAGTCAAAACTGGGACCTGCATTAGGGTGGTGCTGATGGGTAATCGAAGAGCCTTGCCACAGAAAGCACAACTGCAACAGCTGCTGTGCCACGTGCAGCACCAAGCCCCTCATCTCATACCTGTCACAGCAGCCACCTCTTCCCTTCCTTCAGCTCTCCAAGTCCTTGCAGATCCAGGACTATTTTGGTATCGCAAAAACTGCACTTGCTCTGAAGCATGATCCACTTCTTTAGAGTGGTCATTCTATTCACACAGTAAATTAACTCTATCGCTACAAGGTCTTTGTTACTTCATTAGAGCATCTGCTGAGTTTCAGGACTCAATGTGGTGGCCCTCTTCAGCCGAGTCTACATTCTATTGTGCTGTGCGACAAGCTAAGAGGGTCAACACAGCAAAACCTTGGTGCTGAGGCCTCGTGGCCAAACTACAGGAAGTAGTTTTGCAGGAAGTTTTACAGGAAGTTTTACTTTCAACTGGCTGTTGTCTGGTTCTGTGCACTTAATACCTATTTGTAACTAGAGCATGTCTTCCAATTCAATTTTATCTGAAAGGAATCCTATTTGTGCACCTGAGATACTCCACAATGGAGAGCAAAGAACTGTAAAATGGGACAATCAAGAGATGCACTTCAAAAGCACACTCTGATCTGAACTAAATTGCTAATGGAAACAGCCATTAAAAGGCTCTAGACACCCAAACAGATTATATGTTGTTCCAGGCCTATAGAATGCACAGCAGTCATCTTTTTTCCCCTACTTTCTGTTCACTGAAGAAACTTTCTTGCCGTTAGATCATATCACTGAGATCCAAACAATCTGCACATAATTTAAGGTTTGGGCAGCTACAGGTATTGCATCTATGGTTCATCTGACGTATCAAACAATGTAGTTCAAAGCTTTAATTGTGTTATCATCCAGCTGATTTAAATTACGGTACCAAAAATTAGTTTTCCAGTGGCATAAATTATGGTACCAAAAGTACCATAGGTACCAAAGGTTTTTCAGTGGATGACCAAGCCAAGTGCTGGAACAAAGCAAGTCACCCAGTGACAGTGAGCCCCACTAATTAGGAACACTGTGAACATCTCAAGTCTGTCGTGCAGTCCTCCAGTGGAGTAAGATGCCACTGACCTGAATAGCAAAGTAAAACAGACAGTTTTGAAAGCTTGCATTTCTACTACAGAAATGCAAATCTAAAAAGGCAAACAAATCTCATACATTAAAATAGATTGCTCTGTCTTCTCCCTACTATCCTGCAGACAGTTTGTGCATGTACTACTGCAGTTATTTTTGGCAAAGGTCACATCAAGATGGCAATTTGATTCAGTTAAGGACTTCCTCAAATTGCAGGCACCTGGAAGTTGGTTGTATCTTCCAAGACTAGCATCTAGAATGTTCTTAACTTCAGAAACAGGCTACACAAATCTGAATTTTCATGCCGCAGAAATAGAAAGGAAGCCACAATCTCTCTTATGAGAAAGCCACAATTGAAATAGTTCCCAAGGGAAAACTGTAATCATGAAGGTATTTTTCCCTCATTTTAATTTTCAATTTCAGCCAGCAACAGCAGAACAAAATGGACATGTTAGACAAGGCCATTAAAAAGCCAGTCTCCTCTTTATGAAAACTTACCAGGTCAAGTTACATGCAGTGTTTTTTCCTCACACCAAGACAAGTGTTTACTTCCCTTTTAATAGCTTTCATTCAGTTTACTTATTCTTTCTGTCCTGCACAGAGCTCTGGGCATTTCAGCAGCATGGTAAACCAGTGAATACCTTTAACTAAAATAATCATCAAGTTTTTCTGTTGATGCAAGCCTTGCTGCTGCTGCTGCTGAAAGGTCAGAAATGGAAGAAGCAAGAGCGCTTTCAGAGAGGTGCAGTTGCAGGATGACTTTGTAAAGGAAGGCCCCCAAGTTATCTATCCCTGTTAATTATCATTTGGGGACAGACATCGATTATCTGTGCAAACACAGAAAAGGACAGTGAAGCTTTTGAAAAGCAGCAGTGAGGCAAATAAGCAATTATTGATTCGTGTGTTTGCCAAACATTTTCACCCACTCATAACAAGGGGAGTTTAAGAGGATTTTCACTACATAGTTAGTAATAAGAGACAGCCTCTCCAGCTCATAAAAGGGAAGTCAGAACATAAGCCAGATGCAGAACTCCAACAAACACTGATTCACAGATCCAGTCACACTCAAAGTCACGTATGAAATGAGCAATTCAGCCGTCCAATAAGCCAAGAAGGGGAAAGAGAGGGCAATTACGTCTCTGTTCAACAGAGCACCATTTAAAGTATTCCTTCTGATTCAGCACCAGCCCTTGTGATCAGTATTCTTGGCCTACCATCAATGAATTTAATTATACAATTATTGAAAAAATGCAGCGTTCTCCCTTCCCTGCTTGCCCACAACCAGTCCAATACAAGTCACAGAAATTAGTCAGAAAGAACATGTAGAGTAGCTACCGCCAATTTTACTTTTGAAGTTCAAGTCACAGAAATGCCTGGATATTAGCTCAAACATTACTGAAAAGTAATGTTTCCTTTAATTGAGCAAATGGAGCCTAATCTTTTATATTAACCGATACAATGTGAGGGGCCATGAAAGCTGCCACCGAGTTCCTTAACACCAATCACCCATCTCCCTTACTTGAGATTCATCTGGGCTGTTTAACTGACAGCTGTATGTTTGGATCCACATCATCAAGCACAGTTTTGCCCGATTGCTGGATCTTCCTCCCCTGTTGAGCTCCCAAAGGCAAGTTGAGCTTCAGCTCCTCCCCAGTTCTGCCTTCTTTTAACTGCACATGCATCTAGTATGCTTTAACCCCTCTGCTAACAGACTTGTTATCCCACAGCCAGTGCCTGCTTAACTTTTTTTTTTTTTTGCTACTTGAAACAGCTGCACCAACCAATTTATACAGATACTATAGCAATAAGCACAAGGTTCCTACCATTCAAGCTGATATAAATTCAGCTTAAGACAATGTTCTTAAACAGGAAGGAATTCAAAGGAAAGAATAGGGCCTTAGCCACGTTAAAACAATATTGTTCTACCACGGACTGACGCATTAGTCACTGGTTTTGGAACGAAATGCCCTCTTCCCTTTGTGCCAGCTTTGGGCTTTTTCCTCCTACGTTTGGGAGCTGGTGGAGGGGAGAGAGAGCACAAGGCGGCAGCAACCAGGGAAGTTATGGCTCTCCTCTTTCAACTTGTGCCATCTTCAATAAACAAAATATTTATTTGCTTTTGTTGTTACAAAGTGAAAATGAGAAGCAAGATTCAATACTCACAATACTTGCTTTAACGTAATAAGGATGTGCCTCATTTTCAAAGCTGACCATTTCAGAAGGCTTTTGAAAGAGACAATGTTCTTTCCAAAGCCCGCGTGGCACTATCAGTCCCAAGTGGCAATTAATTTTGGATCCTGACTGATGCCCTAATATTCCAAGTATATCAGCTACACATTAAGCAGAGGACTTCCTTCACTAAAGGACAGGAATTTAATTGAGGCTGTATTCAGATATGTCTCTGAAAGCTTAAGGGAAAGGCAGAAACGTAGTAACTAAAAATGTTTTACAGAACACACTTATGACCTCTTTCTCCTCAGGAATTCAAGTGTGTAACCTACATTCAACTCTCTTTGTTGAACGCACAGGAGCCAGTCAGACCACAGGTTCGCTGTATTAAGCATGGCAAAGCCTGGCATACAGCCGCTGCTTCAGCAAAAACTTTCACACAAGCTCTAAGAAGTAGGGGAATATGCAAACAACCACAGATATTCAAAGAGCCAGAAAAAGTGCGGTATTATCAGATAGCAATCCTCAGCAAAACTTGACCAACCATTTAAGCTGTTCCTAAGGCTAGAAAAGTCAGACCAGAACATGTTCACAGGGAGAACCACGCGCAGCACAAGGGGTGCAACAGTATTTATTTTCACATTTTATATCTAAGCTAGGCTCTTAAGGACTTCTGCGATCCTGTTTAGAACTGTGCATTATACTTGCTATAAATTACTACCCTCATACTTTAGTTCCTTGCTGTCAGTATGGCTCTTCTGTTACATCATTTTTGTGTAGTTTTTTCAACTGTACATAAACACAAACATCCTTCCACCTGTCCTTCCATTCCACTAACCATTTTTTCCACTCCTACCTTTATAGGATGCCATCACAAAGCCTCCCTTTGGCAAGGTCAATTTTAAAGGAAAATATAAAATTACTGCATTAATACATAGCTATCTTTATAAAACTTACACTTTTAATTAAGAACCATTTTCAAGCTATCAGCCAATTGGTAATTTCATACATTTGGCTAGCTGACAATTTCCTCCACCAGCTTGAAATGTCACAGTACTGATTTTTGTTTTATCTTTAAGACACAGACCAAAATACCTTCAATGGACTCAGAACTCTGACCAAATAAGCCACAGAAGCAGGACACCCAATAGTAACACCATGCTTAAATTAAAGGCAGTGAGCAAAACGTATGGGTTGTGGTTTGCTTGTTTCTTACAGCAACATATTCCTAATTTTAGACACTTGAATGCTGTTAACACTAGATAAACTGCACAGATAGCAACTACTGAAGTAGATGTTATTTGAGAAAATAGCTCAACCACACTCACTTTCTGTGCTAAACTGAAGCCAGTTATAAGCATTTTAAATATCACAGGGAATGACAATTCTAATTGCATACTGTAGGATTAGATCCAAGATTGCTGTCAAAGCAACATCTCAGAATACGTTAACTTCGAAATTACTGTTAGCCCAGGGAGCAAACTCAAGTTAGCTCTTTTTTCCTTAATTCTGCTTCAGTTTTTCAGCTATATTGAACTGCCCCTTTTGGAAATCTATAAACCTAACTTTACATTAATAATGTCAGCTTTTCCTTTCAGCATACTTTACTAGAAGGCAACAATCAAAATAAGGGTGATTTAGCTGCCTCTTTATAGGTTCAATACAAGGCAATTTATGCTTCACATCTCTCACTACTTCACCAAGAACAACTTTTGACCGCAAAGAAGAAAAAGTCCCTGGGAAGAAATCAGCCTGAAATTAGTGATGGTTCTTTTTTATTTGAGAGCATACATTTGCTGATGCAGGAGGTTTTGATCAGCCTCCTTAAGCAAAGGAGACTGTCAGCAAAGTAACCACTAACATTTCCAAATAGATTTATTTTCCTACAGCTATGACATTTCTCTAATTAAAAGATGTGATTAGCAATCTCATCTGAACACAACAAGATGATTACCTAGAGATAAGGTTCAACAAATCTCTTGAGATAAGTACAGCCTCTTACACATATCCTCTGCAGTACTCTTGCCAGACCAGGGGCTACAGCGAGGGGACTAACCACAAATCTGTTTATGTGCTGGGGTCCTTGTGAAGCTAAGACTGTGTCAGTGACCTCCTGGAACAACTGAGGTGCTCTTTCCACAGAAACCCGAATAATACATTTCTACCGTGAGCGGCGGGAATTTGAGGAAGAGTGGTACAGAAAAAGCTAATTTTAAGGTAAAAACAGGTTAACAGTAACTTTTTCTTGAGTTATGTCATCAAGATGGTACTTTGCAGTACAAAATGAAGGAATCCTATGCAAGTTCCTTTCCTGTTTCTTGCTCTTATCTTCAGGGAATAAAGAAACATTAGACCTATCTAGGGCAGAGCCTATTAACAGCTTGTCTCTCTGATTTGAGCACATCACCCTGTAAAGCAAACATCTGAGCAGCATGGTACATAAAAAGGCAACCCACCTCCTTGTTCCTTTCAAGGGTCAGTTCTCTTCGTGACCTCACCGCACTTGCAATCCCAAGTCTTCTGCATCAGATACCCATTATCTCCCTCCCATTCTTCCTGCCTAGGCTCGTCCTTCTTGTGCTCTGCTTTAAAACAAGAAAACCTTCCTTTTGGCCTTGAAATCAGTAGGTGCTTCAGGGAAACAGTACATTTTCTGTCAAATCGCCTGTAAAAATTCAGGCTCTCTTGCATCTATTAATCTGCCTGTGTACATCCGTAGAACTGTTAGTTCTCTTTCAGTATTACTGTAAGATCTTAACCACAAAAGAGACAGCAGCTTTTGCAGTAGGTAGGTAGTATGGTGATTTCATGTATTTCTATGAGCAAACCAACCCTCACCCTGAATTCTGTCAGTTATCTTCTCCTTCCTCGATTTTCTCTTCCATCCTTCATCATCTTAGATATGCTCCTGCCTGCCCCTAGGCCAAGTATTGCTGCCTTCTCAAAGGCTACATCTCACATCACTGCTAAACTTGAATATATTTGGGCAGATCCAATATAAGGACAGCAGAGTTTATTCTCCAGAGCTCTACTTCAACTACCACACGCTCAACAATTCACACAGAAGTCCTGCCTCACTGGTTAGAAATTGCTCAACTGATCCCCTGTGCGAGCAACTGTTTTGCTCACTTCTCCCTCCCTTTCCCCACGATAGCAACAGAACAACAGAAATACAAATTTTGACTTGTATCCTGGCCTTATTCTCAAATTTTCTTCAAAAGGAATGGATGCTTGGATAAGAAATGAACCACTTAAATAGCATTAATTCATTCTTGGTTTTAATGTGGATGGTAATACTGCCCTTATGCTGTGTGCTGTTCGAAAGCTAAGAAAACCAACCTCCAAGAGGACTTGGAAACCAATGAATATTGAAATTTTAAATATAACTCTAACATTTCCAGATGTTTGTCACCTTTGACATACGACTCCACTACAGATATACGGGCTTATTTTGTCTCTGATAATTAGCTGTCTTCCCAGTCACCTTTCAAGAAGGCATCCATTTCATTGCATTAAGAGATTTAACTTACTATGGATACAGTTATTTCATATATTCAGCCAATTTCTATTCCACAAAACAGGAGGAATGTGGTTTTTTACACAGCAGCATCATTCTTTCCTATCCTGAGGAGAGACACCCCTTCATCTCCATTTGGGTCCTTCCTCAGAGGTTACATGACAGCTCAGTTCAGAAAGCTTCTTATTAAAGCAGCAATTTTACCAGTTGTGTCCACATAGCTGGCAAAAAAAATAGTGTAGTAACTTAGGTCACTTATCAATATGTATTTCCAATTAAGTCCTTTAGTGTCATCTACTCTTCCATGGGGGGTTCCACGTGAAACCCAGCCTATTATGCTGTGGAAAGCTTCCCTCACCTGAATACACTTTGTCTTTTAGATCTTAGTTATATATAAGCTTATGAATGGCTAATTTAGCATTTGGTTCCTTTTTCCTCCTTGATATTTGACAAATTTTACATCGTTTCATTGACTTTTTACTAGCATGGCAGAACTAACATGTTGCTCAAGTGACACAAATCAAACCCTAAGAAATTTAACAGTAGAGCGTACTTGGGTTGTTCGTCGGGGAAAAAAAAAAAAAAGGCTCCAAGTAAAGTACTTAATTTCTGTTTGAAGAGATGCTTTCCTCCACATATCTATGTAATAAAACAGCTTACACATCCGTCTTACTTAATATTATATAGTGAATTAATACATTTCTACTCCCAAAATAACTCTGATGTAATACAGTAATCCAGTGCAGTCTGGTAAAACCAATGTCATCTCCTGTCACCCACTAAGGCATTTAATGAAAACTTTACATAAACGCTAAACAATGACTTAATTGAGCTAGCACCAGGCTTGATTGAAGCTGCCACAAAAAGCACTCAAAAACTAGGTAATGCAGCATTAAGGCTGCCTGTGCAACCCTCATTTGTCAGTGTAGCAAGCATGCTGTAACACTCAAACTATGCAGTGCTTTTCCATAGGACCCCCTACTTATCACTGTACACATAATGGACCTCCTGTGGAGATGAACACTGATGCCTAGTGATTGAGCTTATTGTCTGTTGAACCTCTGTCTTATTTATGGAGGAAAAGGAACAAAAGAGGGATCACACAAGTGAGGACAACAATTAAGAGAGTAAAAAGCCACTCTGGAAAAAGATGGCTATCCTTCCTCTAACAGTCATCTCTCCGGTGGTTAGGCAAGTCTCATTAAACTAGGAGAACCCAAACCAGCCAGTTTTGTACCCCACCTCTGAGGCTCTGTAGCTAGAACAAGAGCCAGAACACAAAGTATTAGCAAAGGAGGCAAGCGGGAGCGAGATTCTTACCCCAAGTACTGAAAACACTCCACAAAGACACAAATTAAAGCCTAGGACACTATGTTGGTTGCTGAAGACCACAAAAAAAACCTTCCTCTTATTCCCTGCTGTACCAACACATAGAAAAGCTGCAGCATATGCACAGAAGTGAACCAAGCTTAGGCAGCCCAGACAACTTAAAGGCTGCCCATTAAGGGCTCTGCCTTAGTATCAAGGTATATCCATCCTTACCTTCCCACACTCAAATGCAGGGCTCTGCCACTTCTTTTCACTGCCTAGAGGCCATCTACTGCATTTTGGAGAGCAGCACCTTCTTGCTCTTTGAACCCACTCCTGTTGCCTCAGTGGACATGAACTGCAAGTCACGTCCTGCTCAGATTCTACGTCATGAACTTGCCTACAAGCAGAAACATTACAGATTAAGTGGCTGCCCAGCTTAACCAATTGGTCTCTCAAAAGGTTTTTACAGCTTTAACTTTCTAACAGTGGGTTAACACAGTGCGGACAGCAACGTGTATGAATCCACTTCAAAAGCATATTCTAGAAAAATGAGACTTTAAAAATAGTAGTTCTCACGCTTTGCTATATACCAATATATTCCATAAATACAAGGTTTAAATTGCCATATTGGTTTATACCCATGACTGTCGGTAGTCAGGTCATTTTGCTACAAACTGTTCATCACTTTAACAGATAAATTGCTGCTTGGAACAAATACTATTTTTGTAATCAAAGACACCAAATTTGTTTCAAAACAACCTTGCAAAAACATTCTCAGGCTCCTCTGGAAAACCAAACAAAAACAAAAAGCAAACAAGAGCACAACTATTTATACATCTGCCAAGCAAACATTCTACAGCAGACAATATAGTAAGAAAAGGGAAGGTATTAAATATAAAAACTAACCCTCCCATCTTGGGGGGTGGAGAGGGAGACAGTTACTCTTTGAAGTTAATCTAATCAATGCTACCATTTTTACCCATCATTTCCTATTACATTGACTATATTTGTAAATACATCTATTTTAATGTAACGTTTGTTTTTCTGACAAAGTCAAAGCATTAACTGTATGTATTTCACCTCTCCAATGCAAAGCTTGGAACCAGGTACAGCATCATGAAAGAACTGATTGTCACTGGCAGCGGGCAAATACTAAACCACAGGGATTCACTTGCACTGGCCCCGCTTCACCAGACTGGAAAAGGCCAGTTTTTAGCTAGCGGTATTGTGTGGGTTGCCCCCAGTTCCCCCCAAAACATATAGTGTTGCTCCAGGGACAAAGAAAGAAAAGTTGCTTGCTTATCTTGATTTTCATGGCACTACTGTCATCATCTAAGGACAGTAATCTAGAACACTCTCACAAATGAAGAGTTTTTACAATATTCTCTTCCATTACACAAATTTTAAACAGTCCAACAAGCTTATTTTTTTCTTTACCACAAAGGAAAGCTGATAGTTTCCAAACTGGGGTTTGTGGCAGGGCAGAAAGCAAACCATTTTGGACAACCAAACATCAATTCTTAAATGCTCAGGTTATCACTGCTTTTTACATATGGGTCAGACAGAGTCAAATTTACTGCTTCTTGAAGAAGCTGGGGAAAAAAAATTACTCCTCTTTTTTTAACCTCATAGATACTGGTTTGAATAGCTACTGGCTTAAAACTTCTGTTCAGTAGTCAGGAGATAACCATTTCCACAGAGAAGCTCTTTGAAACAAACAGACCCAAAAAAACCCCAACCCACAATCCACTTTTCCAGGGATTTAAACTTTGCTATAACAATAATCATCAAGAGATGGTCAGACTTCCCAGTGTTGTCTATTTAAGGCACCGCAAAGCCACCTCACAAGGCTTGACACAAGTCTTCACCTGAAGCTGTCTACTATAAAGTTTAACACACAAAAAAAACCCAGAAAGGGTTACACTACTCTGTTATGTAAGTCACAAAGGTTCAAATTTAGATTTATATTTAGTTCTTCAATTCCCACCCCGAGTTCAACTCAGTAAACTGATCTATTTTTAGCTTTTGACTCTTTTGGACATTTCCTTCCTTCATCTGTGTAAATGCGTCACAGCTTCTCAAATGTTTCCCTTTGGCTAGGGAAGGATGCATCTGATTCCAAGCTTAAAAAAAGAAGTTAACACACACACACGCTGAGTGGTTATTGTTGGCTGAGGTGTACCCTTGTTCTGAGTTAAGAATAGGCAAATTTGACTCCAGTCCTCACACCGTACTACAAAAAGATATTGTTCTTTCTGCACTGACAGGTTAACAGCATGTCACGGCTATCTTCTGCAAGAACCACCGGTAGCCAAACCATATTTTATCACTTACCTATAAGCAGGCTTGACTTGGCTTTGCTGCCTTGATAATTCAGTAGACCCACAGTAGAATTTTCCCATAATGGGAATAGAAACAAAGTCCAGGTTTGTAACTTTCTGCTCAGCCACCAAGGCAAGAAATTCAATCAAGTGAGTGTCCTTGTTTTCCTTCCAAAGACAGCCTTCCACTACGTTTGGAGAAGCTGGTCTCTTAGTTTTTATTTATTTACTTCATATAAAGCATTAACAAGCCAATCAAGTTACTAGATAAGCCATTACAGCTGACCTCATCTTTCCATCTGAAAAGGTGCCACTGTCCTAATAAATTTTAGTTTGGCTTGCCTTTGTTGCCCTTACAGAAGCCTGGCTCGCATAATCCCGTCAGTTAAACAATGCACAGCACTGATTTCCTCTTTGAGCTCCACAAGCCATAGCAAGTTCAAGTCTAACAACTATCTTTAACTGCAGAAAACAAGTACTTGAGGCATACAAAGTGTGAGTTTAAGGGGTGCAAAGCAAGAGCATAAGCTACTGCTGTAACTGTCCCATTTCCATTCTTTTAGGAGCAACCTGATGTCCAATATGCCACCAAAATGGACTTGCTAACTAACATCAATAAAGCAAATAAATAAAGACGGGGAAAGAAGAAGACGGGGATAAAAGCTTAGAGAGTAAAGCTTTATTTTTAAAAAAAAAACAAAAATCATGGCTGTTCAGTTTTTTTAGCAGAGAAATCGTATCCTATTTTATTTCCCTATAGTAACAGACAGAAGGAGGCCTCTAAAGATGGGGTTTGACATCTACTTAAGTCTGATCTTCACTGCACTACATACTATCAGCTTTTGCGTAGAATAGGACAATCCAGTCAACTTATATTTCAGTTCAGCTGGATCTGCTGACAGCTTTCTACCTTTTTTCTGTGCCTTCAGCTGCAGGTATCTATTCCTCTAATTCTAGAAGGATTACAAAAGGCCAAGACATTTCAACCTTAGCCTAAATTTTTTAGAAGAGGGTGGAGCATTTTTATGATCTCAGGAAACGATATCATCTTGGCACTCAATGCTGCATAACCCAACATGTCCAAAAGTTAGTGGCATGATAAACATTTGGAAAGTGAAGGACTCACTATCTTGATGCTGGTAGAAAATTATATCCAATAGTGTACAGACAAGTCTACACAATGGGTACAGCAAAGTCCATTGTGTAGCATAAGAGGTTAGCCAAGTGATATTTACTATTTAAGCACTCCATTTATCCTAACTCACTTTTTGGGATGCTCTTGATGTATTCTCTTGCTGTTCTTGATGCGTCCTCCCTTTATTATCTGGGCCAAGTTTTAAGAATGTCACCTCATTTCATCCCAACATTTAACATCTGCTTGGGCACTGAAAACAAGCAGTACCCGAGACTTCAATGTTTGAGACTTCTTTTTTCAAAAAATCTCAGCAATAACATTTCTCATCGTTTGATGGCCTCAAAGGTATTTACCACCTACATGACCATCACAAAGCGTAGTGAAAAGCCTCTGACCAAATGCCTTGACAAAGTATCTTATAAAGCTGCAGGTTTCACTGATGCACAAAAATGCAGGAATTCAGTTTAAACTCTAGAGGTTTTGGATCTTAATTCACGGTTTTATGCAAGAAGTGAGGTACAGACTACATAAAAACAAGTAGGTATTTAACATCTCCTTGTGAGCCCCACTGGCTGCAGTAGATTTCCCTGTTCATTTTTAGCACTTACGAAATCTCACTTCGCTATGACCCCAGACCTTCAGCCTCTAATTGCTTAACAGTTACATATGAAGCTAACCACAAAAATCACTACTGGTTGTTTACACAGTCTGCAGACACTTCACGAACAACTATTACTGCTCATACATGCACTAAGACTACAAGGAAACATGAGTAATTAAGCTCTGGGTAGTTTCACAGACAACTAGGATGCACTGGGATTACTCACAATAGCCCCGTTCGGCGTCTGCCGCCCAGAATACTTTCTCCAACTTTTTGTTAAAAAGATTCATCATGCAAACTCAGTTTTCTAAGCTATGCAGAATATTTAGTTTAACAGTGTATACATGCACACATATATCCCCATGTACACTGGTAAAACAAAACTGTCTGAATCTCAGCCTCATGTTCCGACTCTTATACAAGCCAATAACATTAACGTGACTCTTACACAGATTTGTAGGAATTATCCGAGCACCCTGTTGAAACACTATATTATAAAACATACCAAACAAAGCAAACTACCGGCATATTTTGACTGCTGAAAGCCTACACTTTCCATCATTTACATCTTGCTTCCTTATCATCTTAGGCCCCGAGAGACAAAAAAACTTAAGGAATTTTCTCATCTCCCTGTAAAAGTTCCTTTCTCCTCTTAAGAAAAAAACCCACCACAATTACAAAACAGTAGTACTGATTTCAGTTCTGCAGTAAGGTCCAGGTTACAAAACATCACATCCAAAGTACCGGCAAGATACCTGCACAGTTCAGCACTGCTCAGTAGGAAAACCTGTTACATATTTGCAGTGGTTTTTATTAACAAGTGCTATTGCCACTTATGCATGGCAGTAACAGTGACACAGGAGATGAAACAAATTCGACTAAATGATTTGAGAAGACTCCACTCAACAACCTTGGAAAACAACCCTATTTTTTAAACAAATGCACAAAGACAATTAGGCTATCTTCTCCTCTGTGCAAGCACCAGAGGCTGGGATCAACAGCTCCAGTTTCAGCTGAGTTAGAGCAGCTATTTGGCAGAGAAGCCTCTGGAAAGGGCTTTGTATCTTTAAAGCAAAGCATTGTCACTCAGACTGGAGAAACTTTGTGGACGCAGACCATTTATGACCCTCCTCTTTGTATATCAGTATAACAACAACTCTAGAGGGTGAAAATCGGATGCTTTAATGTATTGTAGTGTCTACTGCTAAAAGCACTTGAGCTGTTCCTTGTCATTTCAGTTCTTCCTCCTCCTCAGTACTGGGTAAGTGATCTGTTTTCTCAAAACAGCAGTATCCTTCCTGAAGGAATATGACTCAGCTTTGCAGATCATCAGTATTACTTCACCAGTAGTCTACTTTCTGATTTCGCTGCACCAAGAAAAATGTTAAGTTAAACAAAGATCCTTCTCCAAATCGAGCAAATTTCTTTATGAGAACAACCAACTAGATGCAACCATTTTAGTCACTAGATTTAAAATAGCCTGCTATGACCTCCAATTTTTTTTTATCTGACCCAGTAGCATTTTTCATTTTTTTTAAAGATTAGACTTGGTTCTCACTAACATCAATCAGAAAAATTAGTGTCCTTCGTTCTCATTAAAATCGTCACCCACTTCTAGAAGAATATCCCTCAACCACCAGTGCATTTCCGAAGCTTCAATGTGTCTTTCCTGTTTTAACACTTTTGCTGACCACAAACAGCTATTTCAGTGATTTTGCCTCCTTCTTCAAGCTGCAGACCAAAATCACAGTGCAGTTTCACCCTATTAATAAACTGACCTAATAGTCTGAATCTAAACAGGCCCATTTGTTGACACTAAATTTTTTTAAAAATTTTTAATTTAAAAAGAGTAGAGCAACATTGATATTTTCTCTTTATATTGGGGTAGGGTAAGTCTTTCCAGTCTTTGTTCTGATTTTATTTACCTAGATGGTCATTTTACATGGAAAAGCTTTTGGAAGCCGCATAATATTTCAGGTTGAAATTTCATTCCTGGTTCACTTCTGCTACGTTGCTGTGGGACACATTTAATTAGCGAGAAACCACTTCTGTAAGAAACATTTACTACCCACCTTGTCTACACGGTGACCAAGCTCTCCCACTAATGAAAGCCTCAGCTGCACCAAGTCTCTTCCTACTTCTGTCAGCTCCTTTCTGAGCACATCAGCACTTCATGCCAGCTCAAACGTACTCCTCTCAAGAATGGGCCTGGCTTTTCTCCAACTCCCATTTACCTTCCACTCCAAATGTGCATTTAGTTTATCAACTGTCAGCTATCACAGATGTTGCAAGTAATTCTCTGTCCCCTCTTAGAAATATTCATGACCTCTGCCTCCAACTTCTTCAAACACACCCTAACCTCTAACTTTCTCTATCCTTCATTATACCCAGAGAAGTTTAGCTGCTCCACGCTAAGGCAAGTTGCACAACAGCTGCTGCATTTCACACTGAAGCACGCTGCCCTCGTCTTCATTGTTCCAGGAAATGTCAATCCAACAACACCATTCCCAGAGTAACTTCTCCATTGTAACTTCATTGTTTCTGTTGATATTTTTGTTTTGCATACTGCACATCAGCAAATATCAAGTTGTGACATTTCTCTAATTGTCATTAGAGACAATCATTTGTCAAAACATCATTTCTCCCCCCCCCCTTAACCATCTTATTGAAATGGATACTGCTGGAACTGGATTCAAATCTTCGCAAAGAGGACCCACTTCTTTTTCAGCCCAGGTCAATCAGTACTAATGACAGCAACGCTGCTGCAACCTTCTCACTGACTAAAGCAACTCAACAGACAAAGTAACAGATTCCTGAAGAGCCGACACAACACTTAAAAGTTTTTTGTTGTGGTTTTTGCTTGTTTTTTTTTTAATACAAATGTTGTTGTCACTCTAAGCTGCATGAAAGAATGGCCAACTTGTTTCATACTTTACATTCTCTGCATGCTCACCACTTCTTAAAACCCTCAAACACACCTCAGCTCCTGACAGCCACAGGACCAAGAATCAATACTTGCAGAGGACAGCATGGAGATATCATGTGGGCTACCACCAGTGCTGCCTGCCAACACTTCGCTTTTGGCTTCACTATTAGATTATTTTTGTTAGACATTTGTCACTACACTGTAGCTATTCCAACTGCCACACCAAGTAAGCCACACAACCACAGCTGCGACTACCTTCTCTGTAAGTTAGCTGCTACACATCAGCAGGAGATGGATCAACCTTCTTAGAAAGGCACCATCTTAACTTTACACATTGTGTGTTCTGGTTCATGGATTTAAGCTGAAAATTGGGCTTGTTTTTCACATTTGATGCCTAATATGAAAGCTATTTTGCCCACGATCTAAAAGCTAGTGGTTTTTATTAATAGTATTTATGAAAAAAATCGCTGCCTTTTAATAGTATGCTTGCTGTTTCTCTTCCATGTAATCTTTCCCCTGCCTCCCTCTTTTCTTCCCCTCTTCCTAGGAGACTTTCTATTCTACAGTAGCATTTTTAATGTTGTCTGTTACAGGCAGTCAACTTCCCCAGCCACTATCACAGAGGACACCAATGTAAAGCAGGGAAGGCAACAGTATATAAAACAGTATGATCAGGAAGAAGTAAAACATAGATCCTCCCTGTAAACTTGAAGTACCAAATTTTTGAATAAATCTTTTGGGTTTTTTCTCTACAGTATTATTTGGTAAGTGATGTTCATGAAAACTAAGCAAACCACATGATCATTATTTAAGAGGGGAAAAAAAAAAATCAATCATCTTTTCACAATACTCACTAATACTTCCTATATGGTCTCAGCTACTCAAGCAATTATCAGCCTAGGCTGCTATAGGCAGACGTGGTTGAACCCAGACTGATCCAAGTCTCAAGTCATTAGCACTTGCAGAAGTCTTCAACTACATGTCCATAATCACAATAGATTTCAGCATCCCATTTTCCTAAAACACTCACATGGATGTTTTGGTACCTAAATATATGTCAAAACAAAGTTTTAAATTCTCTTATCATTAAGTTTACATTAAGAAGCACATACACAAGCAGGAAAGAGTAAGTGTACAAAATTAGAACCAGGTGCTATTCAAAGCTATTCTGGCTACCAGCCTGTTCCTTGACTTCACCTCGGGAGAGGCGGCACACTGAGCTTGGGACACCCTTCTCCTCCAAACCCACGTTCATCTTACAGACTTACTCCTCCTCCTGAGAAAGGACTGCTGCCACCTGCATAGATTTGGTTTTAGATGGAAAATCCTCCACCTTTTTGTTTTCCCATATCAAATGATGGGTACGATTAACAGTTATATTCTGATTTGACCTGGCAAAGCTTGGGTAGTTATTCACCCTAGTGACAAGACTTCTGGGGCCTTTTGGTTTTCCTTTGTTTTTCAAACACTTCTGTCTCTCCAAAAGGTCCCTGACCCTCACTCAGTACGTAAATTGTGCTCCTTCTGGAAATGTAGCAAATGTTCTCATAAACAGGTGGTGACAGCACGAATCTCCTCAATGGCTTTGAAAACTATATCGTTTGCTCATACACGAATGAAGCTACTGCACAGTTTGCAGAAGCCACTCATACTGGATGTATCTTACTGGAAATAACTACATCCACTTTCATCGCAAAACTGTGAAGAGTTATCAGTCGATAACTTGGGCTGGTGGTTTTTTTCCACTAAGACTTATCAGAGTCATTTATAAAGGCACTTGCTATACGGTCTAGGCAGGAGCTGACTGAAGCGCTTACAAGCCTTTTTCTCTGCATCCTTTTGCATTTACAGATTTCTCCAGCATCCCAGAAAGGTAAGTCTAATTGCAAAATGAACAATCAAGACCTCTTTCACTTAGATGAAAAAAGTTTTGCTCTCTATGCTCAAAACTAAAATTCATTAGCTTCAACTAGCAAAAATTCTTTGGTTTTGAGGACGCTGTCATCATAGCATGATTTAAACTTAACGGACAGCCCTTATTCTTGCATCCTAAAGATGTCAGTTGACAGTCCCCTTCCCAAAGTATTGAGGGCAGCAAAGCTGCAAAAATGACGATACGAAGATTTAAGCAACAAAAACAACCAAACAAAACCTACGTATGGTTACTGCCCTGTAAGCCATGACTTGATGATAGTCCCTCAAATTCAACTTTGCTCATTAGCTGCTTTTGGCCCTTCCGAATACATAGGCTTTTAAGTTGAAACTTGGAATACATTTCAAAAACTTTTAATACCTTTTCATACAGAATAGATCTTGTGTACTTAACACATGTATTAACACCCCTCAGCCACTTACACTCCGCGCCACTGGGTTTTCATACAGCAATCATCTGTTTTTCCATAATTCTAAGAGATTTTATTAGTCCTTTCCAGTCACACCAGTGCACTTTTTAGTAAGAAAAAAAAGGGATGCTTGTCTATATATCTTCAGCTCAAAAACCATATCCCTTTTGTCAGTTTACACAGTCATCTCTAATCTCCCGTTTACATACAGGACAGAAAGGCACTTCCTACAACCACTGTGTTTTCTCCATCAAAACGTAATCACCTCGCTTGGCACTCTACTCTGCTTCTTAGCAGTTTTACTCTTAATCCTGCCACAAAGAAGGTGACAGATCTAACAAGGTGTTCTTGTCTTTTCAACTCTAAATAATGAGATTTAGATACCAAATAGATAACAGAAAGTAAGCTGCCTCGATTTCTTCCAATTCCAATAAAGGGATTCCTCATTCAAATTCAAGACACACAGTCTTGAATGTTTTCATACTACTACCTCACTTCCAGTTCAGCTGCTTTCTTCACATTTCAATTGCAACTTATTTCCACAACAACTCTGAGTGAGCTAACATTTACATAACCAAAGCGAAAACTGGAAACGTACACATTTCAAGCCATGTGAACCTAGCTGCTGTTCAATATCCTAACAAAACATCTTCCAAATAATGAAACTCCATTCTTTAGGCTACTTTAATTCTACTTCAGGCTTAGTCTTACAAAAGGACAGGAGGAAAGCCAATAACCCCACCAGCAGCTCAACTGACCAATTTAACTAACCTAAGATTAGAACTGATTGTTTAGGTGGGTTTTTTGTTGGTTTTTTTTTTCTTCCTGGAAAACATTGTAACATTTTTACTCATTTTCTCTTTTAAGTAACAGCTACAGCTTTGCTGACATTCTCTGCAAGTGACAGGAAAAAGGAAGCATTTGTCATTGTAAATACTGTAAAGAGAAAAATATTTTGTCTGCTCCCACGTACACCAAATGAAGTTTTTTGCTTGTTCATTGATCGCTGCGTCCATTGTGTTTCACTGAAAAAACCTGTGCCTCCTGTTCAAACAAAGGGAAGCACGGGAGATCTCTTAATAGACCCTTTCCTTATAAAAGAGTGGATCACGCACAGAGGCAGAGTTTGAAGAGCTCTGCCCAATACCAAACACCCACGAGAGATGCCAGAACATTTTCCAGCATATGTCACAGCCCAGGCTGAACCTGATAACCTCCACATGTAAATACGGAAATGAGAATGCCAGTTGTTAAATATGCTCTAAGAGTTTTTCGATAAGCATTTGACATGTCCTTCTACTGCTTTAAGATTTTCAGTTGCTGCAAGTCTAAGCTCAGTGTAACTTCCCTGTTATCAGAAGTTATCAGTATCAGAAGTCTTCACTGCACCACTTACGAGCTTATCAATTCTGTGTCATCCCTCTACCCACACATAGATGTGGAAGTTGACTATTAATACAGCTAGCCGGGTCTTCCAAAACTGCAAGATTACTACACATGTACCCATTTGTAACTACGCTAGGCAGACTGTAAGTCTCCTGTTGTAATCTGTCATTTTGCTTTCAACGGGATTTCTCCCCCCCCCCCTCGGAGAACGACAAAGCTCAGTCCTTCCACAACGAAACCCACCAAGGCCAGCATCCTGACTTGATGAGTTTCGCGCTCATTGCTGCCATGTGAAACAGGTTGCCGAGGGAGCATCAGGCCCTTCAGAGGGGACGCAGCCCCCTGTTTGGACCGTCTGCCCAAGCGAACGCAGCTCCGAACCCTGCTTCAGGGATGCCTGCTGCAAATCACACCTCCTCCTTCACCCTCATTAAATCGAACACGTTCAACAGCAAGCACCGACCGCGAGCAGCACCGATTACGCCGTTTCCCACTTCCCTCACAGACTTCCCTTAAAAACCCAATTAACGCAGCTCTTATTGTTATTATTACTACTGCCACCGTTGTTGTTGGTTTGTTGGTTTTTTGTTTGCTTGGATTTTTTTTTTTTTCCACACACGAAATCGGCAATCCCCCTCATCTCTCCAGCGGTGAGTCTGCATTTTCCTTGCTCGCCGCTCCTTTTTAGGCATCCCAACGGAGCAAGTGCCCGGCCCTGCCCTGCCGCCCCGCCCGGGAGAGACGGCCGGGGGTGCCCGGGG
>NW_010972764.1:3628419-3629022 GCF_000737465.1 Haliaeetus leucocephalus | reverse complement strand
GGGCTCCGTCCCCGCCGGCGGCGGGTCGTGCGGCCCGGGCAGCCCTGCCCTCCCCGCCGCCATTCCCCGGGGGACAACGTCTCGGTGGCGGGGACAGCCGCCCTCCCCGCCCGGTTGCGTGCCGAGAGTAAACACCGAGGGAGAAGGCGGCCTCCATATTTTTTTTTTTTTTATTATTTTATTTATTATTTTTTTTTATCCCGGCAGCCTGTCAACAGGCTCCCCACACACACACACACCCACCTTCCCCTCCCGATCCTCCGCACCGAGCCCGGCTTCCCAGCCCGGCCCCTCCTCAGCACCCCTTTAACGCGGGCTTCGCTTTTTTTTTTTTGTCTCATTTCTTTCCCTTCCCCGCTACAAACACCCGCCTTCAACCCTGCCCTCCGCCGCCACCCAGCAGCCCGGCACCGGCGGAGCGCGACCGGAGGCGGGTTTGCCTTTAGCACAGCGGTGTCATCCCAGCCCCGGGCGGGGAGGGGGGGACCCGGCCAGCGCAGCCCTGCGGCGAACCGCTCCCCTGCCCCCGCTCACCCTCCCCGACCCTCCGACACCGAGAGCTGCCCGGACCCCCGGAGGGACATTCTCAGGGCGGGGGGGGGA
>NW_010972764.1:3627583-3628042 GCF_000737465.1 Haliaeetus leucocephalus | reverse complement strand
CGGGCGCTGCCGAGGCGGCCCCGCCGGCGAAGGGAAGGCGAGAGGCTTCCCCGGGGCCACCTGACAAAGCCGGCTGCCCTCGCCCCCTCTCGCAGGGCCGGTAAGAAGCCGTGGCTTCCCTCCGCCTTTCGCCGCCACCTCCAGCCGCGGCCTCGCCGCTGCCCTCCTTCCTCCCTTTCCCCGGCTACGCGGCCGCACTCACCGGATCGGAAGAACGCCGCGATGTCCGCCGAGTCCTTGGCCGCCTCCTCGGCCCCTTCCCCCGCCCCGCTACCGGCCGTGGTGGCGGCGGCGGCTGCGGCGGAGGTGGCGGTCGCGGCGCTGCTCATGGCTGCGGCTGCTGCTGCTGCTGCTGCGTGTGGCGACGGCTGCTCCTCCGGGCGAAACCCACCGCCAACCCCACCGCGGCTCCCGGCTTCACCTCCGGGCGGGAGCGGCCGTTAGGGCGGCAGCCGGAGC
>NW_010972764.1:3589830-3626695 GCF_000737465.1 Haliaeetus leucocephalus | reverse complement strand
CGCGGCGGGAGGCGGCCAGCGGCGCGCGCCGCGGGGGCTTCGGTGTGAGGTCAGCGCCGGTCGTGTCGTCACTCGGAGGGGTCGTGCTCGGTAAGGGCTCCTCTGCCCGCCGTGTGGAAGGAGAGGCAGTTACCGCTCGAAGGGCGGGGGAAGAGGGTAGGCACGGTTTTCAGAAAAGTGCCTTTAAACGGCGTCGACACGGGCCTGGATGGTTGCTGGGTTTTTTTCTTTTAGGACTGCAGGGACCCTTCGAAATATTTTGTGTCGTGGACCAGTCCAGTTAACATAAAGGAAGCGAACAGCTCGCGATGGGAAGCGCGGTTGGGCGCTTGGTTAAGGCGCATCCCCGCGCGGTCGCGCTCCTCGTGTTAAACTGCCAGAATAAGACGGCGTGCGGGTAAGGTTGAGGAGAGAGTGGCAAAGTAGGCAATTGAGCGGTGGCCCAAACTGATAAAGCTGAGTAACACGTCTCAAATGCCTGTGGTAAGTGGTCGGAGTCGTTGCTGATGAGCACACTTGAAACGCAGAAGTACAGCCTCAGGAATTAAGCTCCCCGGCCTTTGAGAAGTGTTAAATGCGAAGGTAACTTCAAGAGAAATGTGGTTCTGTTAGTTTATCACCGTCAGATGATGTGGAAGTCATCCACAAGGTTCCCAAGGTTTGTATTTATCTGAAGCTGTATAGCTTGATGAAAAAGCTTTTGTGCAACTACCCTTGCCCTAATTTCTCTTGCAGAGAAGAGATTAGTTTGACTGAAAAGATTTTCTTTTTTTTAAATGTTATTCTTTCGGGCAGCGGGCACAGGACAGAGTTCCAAATTAGCACCCCACTGGCAGAAGTGGTTGACAATGTGAATTCCTTTCTAGCTGGCCTCACACCATCCACCCAGCAAAAAATGTGACTGGGACAAATGCTGCTGTTCTCTTGCAAGCAGACCTGGGAGCAGGAATAGAATATTGTACATCAGCACAGAAAAAAATACATAAGAATATAAGAAAATGGGATAAGTGAATGGAAAGATTTAATATAATGAGTAAAGAAAAACAGGTCTCCTGGAATCACCATGATTTGAGCTTTCAGTGGCTGGAGAGCAAGAAGTGCTCCAGATTATTTGTTTTCCGAATTTGAATTGAGGCTTTGATATGCTGTGCAACACTGCAAGAACCTTTGGAAGACTGTTCATCAGCTATTGAAAATAAGATACTGTCTGTTTCCACTTAGTTGCTCACTCAGCACGCTGTACAATTTGTTGATGGGTGCTAAAAAGCCAAGGTTCATCTGAACAATGTTGAAGGTTGTATGGCTGAAGTTTGTCCCTTCCCCTGTCCCCTCCATCTGCTGAATTGCAGGAGATGCTGGTTTTGTTTTTCTCTAACACACGGATGCCCTGAGCCACATCCCCTACTACAAGGGCCTCTCATCACTGTGAAAGTGATTGAGATCGACTAGTTGCAATTTGAATTCTTCACCTGCAGCAAAGGTGGCTCTTACAGAGAAACCTTCAACAGCCTAATATGTTCATATCCTTTGCAGCGTTCAAAATGATTATAGCAACACAGCTGTGTTCACGGTAATGCTCAGGATACAGTATTTACTGAAGGGTCAGTTAAAGATACAAAGATAGGAAAATGACATTATGACAAAGTTACTTAACACACTGTAATAAAACAAGGATTTCATTCACAGGTATCCACCTTACATATCAAATATGAGATTTAATATTTTGACATTAGGAAATTAAGTTCCTTAGTCTGGTTCTTCTTGATCATTTTAGGCTTGAAACTCAAAAAAAAAAAAACAAAACCAAAAAACCCAACCCAACAAACAAGGTATGAATTGTCTATGTGGAGAACATTCCACATTGAAAAGTTGGCGTGAGTTTGCCTACTTTAGAAGCCTGTCATTAGGGAATAGCCATATTCTCCATCCTCAACTCCTGCTTTGCTTGTCTTGGGTTTTGTCAACCTGCAAGTGTTTTTGCACCAATTACAATGGTAAATGTGGGAAAGGAAAAACTATTATTCTTCATGTAAAAGATATTTTAAGGGTGCTGTGACCTGCTAAATATCAGTAGTGTTAAGGCTGAGATTCAAATTAGAGTTTATTTAAATTGTACACGAGGAGTTTTAAAAGCTAAAGATGTTGAAATCATGCTTAATTTCTGTACCTACTTTATATATATAGATGAGCATTTAATTTTATGAAAGCAAATTGTTCAAAAAGTTTTACACCCCAGTAAAATAAATGCCCTAAGAGAATAGTTTTTTCATTTGAATGTCCTTTATTTTTCCTTGTATTGTGTCTTGCTCTGGTTGAATGGTCAACTTTAAAATCAGTATATCAATGCACAAAGTTCTTCATTCCTGTCAAGGAGGTCTCTTGTGAGGCAAGAAGCTTGCCCAGTGCCTAGTCTTCAGTATCCAGGCTGAGAAGTGTCACATGTCACCTCATGTTTCATCCCTAAAGGAATATGCCAACTGGATACTGCTTGAGTTCTTTTCGGGCAGCATTTGCTGTCCACTTAATGAAGAAAACAAAAAAACAAGTTTGCCCCATTTCTACCAGACATTAAAGAAAGCAGGGCAACAGCTTGATTTAAAATCACTGATACTTACAAGGTTTCAGGAGAAGTAAACTAGAAACTCATTAGTTTGGACAAGCTACCAGACAGGAGATGATACTGACCTGGGTGGTCAATCTGAGTTGTCTCCTTGTTCAAAAGCAAAAAAGCATTCAATTATTAAAAAAAAACCTAACAAACAAACACAAAACCCACCCAACAACCCGGTTGTTACAATGGAGTTCTCTTCTCATAGTTGTTCACAAGCTTCGCCATTCACTTCACAAAGCGAAACGCAGAACATAGAAGACACTGTGAGGACAAGACTTCCACATGGAAAACGCTTGAAGAGAAAATGCCTGTGGACTTCTCTTCAGACTAGCCAGCCTGTAAGAACTGCTTCTTACAAACATTATTTTTCTACAGCAGGCTTTTGGGGGATTCCAAATGAATCTATAAAACAAGTCAGAAGCACTTGTGGTTAAGTAGTAGAGACGGCTGTACCAGTTGGTACTGTGCTTTTAAGATGACAAGGCTTCTTTTAAGTTTGTAGCAGTTAAGGAAAGCAATCAAAGTTATTAATGTGTACCACCTCTGAGTTGCTATCTGGTTTCTCATCTAAATGGTGCTTGTGTTATAGCAACATTTGTCAATTTCAAATTATTCTCCAAGCACAAGATGAATCTCTTTTATCTGTAGGCTAGCACTGAGGCATTTTCCAAACGTTATCATTATTATCTCCCTCTTCTCTGCAGAAGCATCCACATCTTTTTGAAGAGTTGTCTCGATCAGTAATAAGCCTACGTGCTCCACTTTACTATAAAATCAAGTTCTTATTTCATTCTATGAGTTCTGGCAGCTTTTGGAACTTCTGCCTTTGCCTCTCCATTGTTTTTTCTACTTTTCTGAAAAACAGTATATTTTTTTAGTATCTGATAGCAGGTGAACTACCTATTGCCTATGTAAAATATTGCCAGTCTACTTGAAAATATTTTCTCCATACTTCCACCGGTAAGACCTTCCGCGTTCTTACATTTCCTTGTAAACTTGGAGCAGCACTGCCAGCACCCACCAGGGCATAACATTTCACAGATACTCTCAGCACCTGCAAGGAGAGGTTTAGTACACTTAAGTCAAAAACTGTACGGGGCCAGTGTTTGATGGTCACTACAGCTGAAGTTTCCTGCTTATGTGGTCATGACTGTCAAATCTTAAGCAAAGAATCAAGCAGGTTTTTAATAACTTACAGACCAACTTGTGTGGTTTTGCATATCGCTTACCAAAAATGTTAACCATCCTGATTTTATTTATAACCAAACCACATTTTTTTTTTAAATTCTCACCATTTCAATGATGTGATATCTCTATAAAAATCCAGCTCCCAGTTCTGCTATGTGGCTTGTACTGACTTGTCAATGTCAAGGACACTTCTGTTATGTGTAGAAATTACACCAGCCGTCTGATGTTTTATAGACTATTGGTGGTCTATATGCCATCTGTTGAGTAACCTCAGCCTAATGAAGTGTTGGTTTTTCATTTTATGCTTAGGCACTCATAATTCTACATTATTGTACAATTATTGGCGGCTGAGCCACTCGGCTGCATCTCAGACAATTCATCCCGTTGCCTTTGCTGTCCAGGTTTTTAGAAACACTTCTTCTCTCCATAAGGAAGTATGCATGCACGTAAATGGACACATGCATGCACACCCTAATTTCAGATTTTCTATCACTAGCATTAACATGGAAGCCATACTGGACTTTCTAAGAGTATTTTCCTATTTGTCCAAGATTTCCTAGGCAGAAATGTGCACGGTGCTTGAGAGACTTTCTGAAAGAATTGAACTTGCTGTGCCTGGTTGAAAACGAGCACATTCACTATAAGATGACAGCCTAGATGGATCATATCCAGAAATCCTGGCAGTAGGACCATGCATACTAAAGCCTCTATGGGTGATTTGTTCCTCTTAATCAGTTATTCTCAAGGTGGCATGACCTCTTACTCTGCTTGTAAAAAACTTTCTGTTAGACATTCTGCAGTGTGCTCCTCACTTCACAGCAGATCAAATTACATATTATTGATCACTTAACATTGTCATCCCTGAATTTTCGATGACTAGGTTTTGATTAGGGTATGGCTCCAGGTAACTAAAGAAGAGGGACGTGATTTTTTGATTTTTTTTTTTTTTCCTCTGGGTTAAGGAGACTGGCAATACTAGATGAGTTCATCTTAATTGATGAGCTGTTAAATATGTCTCCTCAGTCTTTCTTTAGCTTTAAGAGCATTTTAGGAGAAAAGCTCAAGAGACAAATTCAGCATTTTCCTTTTCTTGTTGTGTTCCACCTTCTACTGTCTCGCATGTTAATTCTTACAAGGAAGACCATCCAGTTTCAAGTCTTTGTAAGTTGAAGTTAAGAAATTGGGTTCCAGCAATCTAGATCAACTGAAACAATGAAGAGTTAGCATGGCTGGCTTCAAAGCAAAAGCTGTAACACAGTTGTTGCTTACACGTCAGAAAGCATAAAGAGCTTAAAGCTGTATGTATTTCCTTTGTAGGCTTCCAGAATCTTGTTTTCCTAGTTTTGGCTCTTTAAACTAAGCAGCTGAATGGTGCAACCTACTCCCTGGCTTGTGTCGTATCATTCCCTTTGTTCTCGGTGTACCACACTGCCAAAAACCTCTGTATACAAACTGTGTTAAGCCCTAAAGAAAAGCTTCTACATCAAGCCTGACATTCTCCATAGGTCTGCCCATTTCTTGCTGCTGTTTAGGGGATGTTACAGAATAAATGGTTGCCAACAGCAAGGTGGGCCCCAGTCCAGCTTATGTTACCAACTCTATCAACAATCCATGTGCGTATGATTACTACTGGACAGTATTCCAACATCATGACATTTTATGCATTGAAGGCATCAGTGGTACCTTACTTGGTCATGATACACAAACAACTTGTGTCAGAACAACCTCTGCCCTTCATGCCTAAAAAGCACTAGCACGTCCACAGAAAAAAATGCACTGTACGTACAGAATAAATGTACTGTATGTATCTTGAAACACAGACCACTGCTTTGTATCATCGTGATGGAAACTCAGAAAAATAGGTCACCAATTAAGCTAAGCTATTACACTAGTGATTGCCAATAGATCAGCAGACAGCCTTACTTTATGTCACTTACTTATACCAAGCATTTTGACACACCTGGTACTACATGTATGAGAAAACTTCACTTAGTATCAAAGCTCACTTAGTATCAAAGCAGTGTTAAGTCCAGTTGACAATTATCCTTCTGCTTTAACAGTAATAGTCTGTTAATTGTACTGGCTTGCCTACAATCGGTTGTCAAAATAGCGTGTGAGAATTGGCATAGAGCAGCACGCAAGAGCCATGCATAAAATAGAATTGTAATTTATGAGCCTAGACAAAGTGAAAAGTCAATCAAAAGTGAAGTTTAAAACAAATGGCATCCTGCTTCAGGAGTTATCTCCCAGAAGAAGGCATTTAAATCAGTTCCTCTGCTTGTGTGCTTGTATGCATGTAACTTCATCAGCATGCTGGTTTAGAGTTGCCCAGATTGGAAAGCATCTTGGATGCCTATGTCTGTATCACTTCTGTCAATCAGTATCTTGTAAGAGGGACTGAAGACATTTGAGTAATTGCTTATGCAACAAACAAACCAAAAACGCGTAATTCCTTTTCCATATACAGAACTGAATTGTGGTTTGAGTAATGTAAAAACTGATAATTTTTTTTTAAATATTTACAATACTGTTGCATCTGGTGCTAGGGAGTTAGTTTTGATAGCAACCTATGCAACTCCTAAGTCTGTTGTTTTTATATGACTTAAGTCTTCATAGGTTGATGGTTCCCCAAGAATGCATTCTGTCCCTGCTGACTTTACTGCTTTGAAAGACAACTATAGGTTTTTCAGCCAGCTGATAGTTACAATTGGACTTTGAGGTTTTCCAGGTTCATTTGAGAGCTCAGTAAAGAGGCACTTCCAAGACGTAGAGGATTTTCAGTCAGGACACCGGGAAAGGCTGTTCTGCTGCAGTGGATCCAGACTGCGTGAGTGCCCAACCAGATCCCCCAGATTTTTTTTGTTTGGAAAGAATGGATTTGCTCAGGAAAAGGCTTTCCAAATTCCCAAGGAGACTTCTTAAGACCCATGGCATTGTTCCCCATCACCACCTGCTGCTGCAAGAGGTGATCTCTGGTATCAAAGCCACATTTTGCTATCTAATTTATTCATTTCTAGGTATATACATTTATAATGATTTCTCCTTTCCCTTGGTTTTATCAAGGCTTTGTCTCCAGATCAGTCTCTTCTCTATGAAGCATATCCTTCACTTTCTGCAGATATTTCACTATTGCCTGTGGTCTCTATATGTAATGCGTGATTTGTTCAGATCAGTAAGTGAATGGTTTTGCTTAGGAAGGTCAGCTTCTAGGAGAGGATTTTTCATTCCTTAGTACCAGTTGGCCAACATGGTCATCCTAGCTGATTGTGCTGTAAGCTAGACAGTAGCAACAGATGTTTTTCCTGACATTGCTTAGTCTTAATGAATTTTGTGAGGGTGCACAGCCGTGAATTGCCAGCCTTCCCTTCTTCCAGGAGCTGCTGCAATGGGAAAGAGCTGACCAACGTGGAACAAAGTTTCCTAGTGTTTCCTTTGCTCATAATCAGAAAGTCAAATTCCTTGCCACGCCTGGGAAGCCACTTGGCTTTCAGCAGCAAGAAAGCAGCAGCTGCAGCAATGCTCTGTGGATAGAGGACAGTAAATAAACTTTTTATTTTTTTCTATACTCTCCAATTTTTCAATTAGAAGACAAGTCCTCTTTTCTTTTCCTTCATCCTACTTGGTATATCCCCTTTTCCCCCTTGTACCACAGCAAGCTAATTGAGCAAAATGCAACTGTTGCCAGCATTTTGCTCCTCATGTGCTTGCTTTCTTCTCTTTTGTATTTAGCAGCTAATTTCACGGGTAGTCCCAGTTTCCTATTTTTAATTGAATAGGCTACTTGGAGTGGAACCCTTGGGCACAACAGTGCTAAGTTTTTGATGCTGACCCTGAAAGGTATCCAGCACATACTGCTGTTGGCATGTTAACCCCAGTTAGAGCCAGTTGCTTCCGAAGATGTTCAGCAATTGGAAGACCATTCAGGACCCGGGTCACTTGGTGTTCCACATTCCCTCCAGGGTCTCAGCTGCTGTTTCTAAAGACAGAAATGCAGAAGGACTTCAGCTTCCAAGTCTTTCTAGTCCTTAGCCCCTTTGCCAATACTTGTACGCAAGACCGAAGACATCATTTCTGCATGCTTTCATTCTGGAATAAAAGGCTGTTCAGTTTGTACACGAAGCAAGTTTACAGATCACGTGCTCGACATGGCTTATGCTGTATCCCTACCTCTCAATTCTCAGAGGGGAGGAGCAGATAATGTGGGACAGAAGCCGTATTCAGTTGGCAGCACTCCCAGGAAATGCCTACAAACTTCTGGGCCTTAGCATAATTGTAGGACACAAGCTATTTTTGCATTTTGCTAAAATGATTCTGCCCCTTGGTGGAGGTTAATAACCCAAAATAATCCTTTTGCAGGTAGAAAGCTACATCCAGTCATTCCAGTTGTCATTGTTATTAGTGCAGAGCCTTGAAGTTTCACCAGTTGTCTCGTTCACATCGATAAGAGGTGGGAAATGACTTTTTGACAGTAAATCTCTAGCAACAGAGCAGCCAGATCAGGAGCAAGTGGGATGCCTTAGATGCCCATTTCAGTTCATTTACTAAGCAAATGTTTAATGTTTTTACTTAAGCCCTAAATTTCAAATTATCAATACTTCTTAGTGAAAAATTTCATATTAGGTCTCAGGAAACAATTACTTGAAATTTTGCTATTCAAATGATGTGCCTAAATTTCTTTCCTGTTTACTGCTTTCACCTAACAGAAGTATGTCCTGCATGACACCTACTGACTGTAGTGGCCCAGGTTTCCCCTAGACTTAGACACCTGTCCAATAGGTTTGGAAATTTGCACGACTTTGAGGAAGCTTTTGATTTGTAATGTCTGCAAGGGCTTTACAAAGGTGCCTTCCAGAGGAACCACAGCAGCTCCTGTGATGACTTGTCTTTGCGTCATCCAGTGAAGATTAGGACCAAATTGCGTCCTTTAGCCAAATATGGAATTTTAGCATCTTCATCACACTATGGAGATTGCGTGACAAACAACCATTTCATTATAAAAGCAACTTTTCCTTGCTTGGCTATTTCAGCTAATATGTTGCTTCGAGCTCTGTCTGCTCATTTAGAACATTCTTCATAGACGTTGATTGCCGGGTTGAACCATGAATCAGTACGATTGCTATCACAGCCTGCCCCTACCTTTTATCAGAAAAAAAGCCATTCTTTTTGAGCTTGCTGCAATATGTACTGCACTTTGTCACTTTACTTGTGTTCCATTTGTGTCTGTTGTGTGGAGTTTGATTACTTTGGATTATTGTCTATTTCTGCTCTTGATTACAGTGATGAACTTCTAAGCTTCTGTAATAATTAAAGGCCAGGTCTAACAACAATGCAATATAAAAATTGTTGTTATGCTACAGGAGAGGAGCAAATCCAGTCAGCCATCTTGGGGGCGGTGCTAATTTTATTAATGTTTTAGTTCACCTAAAAGTAATAATTTCTGATTTAACCGATTGCCCTTTTTAGTAGGGTAAATATCAAAGATACTGCACAGGTCTGACAAATCTATCATACCATAAAAATATTTTCTTTCTTACAAATGAAGATAATAGTAGGCTGTAAGAAGCTAGGAGCACAAGACCTTTAGGAGAAGATCTACTGTGATCACATTTTCACCAGCAAGTGTCACTCCGTGACTAACTAGAGCCCAGACCAGCTTTTATGACAAAGTCATAATACAGAGTACTTTAGTTACATTATTCATTAATTCCTTTTTTTGTAATACACTGGCTTAACTTTTGTCGTATTTCCTAATGTGCAAGGGAGTAAGCATGTGGCTTTATCCTTCTGAGGTGAAAAAAATTCTGTTTCCAATCATTTCACTCCATACTAACATCTACTGCAAGGACTATACTTGCTCACAAGCTCTCAAATTCTATGCTTCACTGTGGGTTTCATTCTTCACTGTTATATCTCGTGCTGTATTTGATAAATGTAACTACTATTTAACACAACCATTCTGTTTCAAATATGTTCTATATAACATTTAAAGATGGAAATACTTATACTGACTTTCCAAACCAACTGCTGGGCTTTTTGGGGGGCTTTTCCTAAATATGGTATCAAGCCCTACATTGAAGGATTCAAAATAATTTACTGTGTCTGTTAACTGATATTTGTATACAAGGAGTTTTTCAGAAATATATTCCTTATGTTTTCACTAAAGTAAGAGTAATCAAGCCTTTGCTCCTTTTATGCCATTTGTTCTGTACTAGCTTTAAGCCATCAGTTCTCTCCAACTGTGATTGCTTTGGCAGGATTAAAATCTAGATTCCTCCTTTTTGACACATAATGAAATGAATTAACTCCTTCATCATTCATTCATGAGGCACATTCATTCCTTGTAATATATTTAGAAACATTATTGTTTCTCACTGTTTCATCAGCGGTATTTTTATTTCTAAACGATGTTCAGAAAATAGTTATATCCTAAATATTGAAATTTTCATGTATGTAAGAGTTTTAATATTTTTGCCTATCGTAAGCTATTTAGAATATTTTAAACTAGGTAGTAAACTATTCTGTGAAAAAACTGAGTATTGCAAACATCCCAAAGAATGAAATTTTACTTATAGTAATATTGAGGTTTTGTGAACAAGGCTGGTCAGAACACCATGAATAGACACAACAAAACTACTCCGCAGAGCGTTACCAGTGGTGGGATGTGGCAGCAGCTGAAGCTGAGGACCTGCAGTGGAGATGCAGAGCAGCTTCAGAAGGCTGCCAGCAGGCTTTTCGTAACACACTCACTGAACAAATTGAGTAAGCGGATGGGAAGGGAGGTGGGGAGAAAGGGTAGTTTGCTCTGCTGGGATAAACATGCAACTAACTGATATTCATGTTTTCTATAAAATGAACAGTTATATAAGTGACAGAATTGTCTGTTTTTTCAGTGACTGGTGACTTTCATATGAAATTGTGAGCTCTATGTTTACAATGGAAGGTTTCTTCTCTATACACTAAACACAAGCCATGTGCCCTAAAGAGTGAAATGCTGCTCTGAAATGTAGTCCCCTGTCTTGTTTCAGAGAGCAATAGATACCAAATGCTACAGAGAAATAAAATACCAATATTGGAAGTTTCTTTCTGGCCTCATACTGCTATCATAAATCCTAAACCCCAAGTATCGCTATCCTTTAACGTATATATGCATTGTGACTATTGTACCTGTAGGTGATAAAACTTAATTGGAAAACTAAGTGGGAAAAGGTGGTATCTTTGATCAGATGAGCTGGTACAACTGGAAAAGCCAGACTAGCTTTTAGACACACACGTTCTTCAAACCAGCTGAAGTAGTCTTGTATGTCCTAACATTTTTTTGCTAACAACATTAGTTGGCTTAAAAAGACCTTCTTCTCACTAGAGCTTGAGTTTCTCTTACATCCTTAGGAAATCATGGCTACAGAAATCTTATTTTAAAATGTTATAAGGGTCGTAAATTGTTTCTTTTGATTGGTTTTGAACATACTGCTTTTTAATTAAGTAGGTTATTTCTTTTCCCTTTTGCATGAGAGAAAACAGTAGAGGTAAGAGTCCTCCTTACTCTCTCCATGCCATTTACCAAATGAAACTTTGACCACATTTGCAGTTATCATTCTCTGTATATTAAATGGTCTTAATTTTTTACATGCATTCCTATGTATACGATATTATGCTTCTAAACAGTTTTGTTCTTTTTTTCTTGCTTCTGTTGCTCCTTTATCTTTTGTAACAGACAGTGTACTAAAAGCTAAACATATTTCATAGTTCATCTCAAGCTGCGGGTTTCCTATGTATTCATGCAATAGTATTATAAGTTATAGTGTTAGTATTACATAAATTCGTGACATAATCTTACTTTAGTCTAAGCTATGAGTTGTGGTCAATCCATCTAAAAAGTTCATGTACATAAATACATTTGTTGCACCTTTTTAATGTCCTTATCTTATACTTGTACGAAAATGGGGATTTATTACATTAAGCTTGGTGGAGGAATAAGTTTTACATTTTCATAAGTTTGTTGGGGTTTTTTTTTTTTTAGTTCTGATACAATAATACCAACAAAGAAAGAAAGCTTAGAACAAATAAAATAAAAAAAAGTAGAACTACTTTGATTAGAAGTATGGACATAAATATGTACTTCCATGAACACAGAAAGTTTGGGGAAAGGTTGAACAAATAAGCATAAGCAGTGAAACAGATTCAGTTCTCCTTGCTTTGGGGGGGTGTTCTAAATGGGATGACCTTTTAAGGGGCCTTCCAGACATGTAATTTTACAGAATGAAATGCATCATTAAAATGTTTATACCTCCCTGCACATGCATTAATCTAAGTAATTTATGAATATTTGCACTTTGCTAGTCTCTCTCAAATTGCTAATTGAGTAGATAATGGTGGTCTTAGTATGGTGCCTTTCCTCATTCAAATCAAATACGAGCACAACAGAAGTTGAACAGTGACCCCTCTTATTCTTTCTCTTCTCTACCTCAGTTTACCTTTTTCTAATTGCCCTTTACTCTGTGACTTGCTTCTTTTCTCCTTTGAAGGAATTTATCTAAGAATTTTTTTCACATGGAAAATAATACTGCATGTGCTAATATGCCAATTTATACAGTAATTTTTATATCAGCATGAGTCCTTTGGTAAAAACAGAGTATTTTCTTCACTTTATACTATGTTGCTTTGGAAGGAGTTTTAACTACAGTGAAAAGGCTTCTTTTAATCTGGAGCAATCATAGCCATGCAAAGATTGATGCCATTTTAATGGCTGCATATTGATTTAACAATATCACTATGAAATGTACAGTGATACAACTGTTCCTATAGAAACAGTCAAATATTCCAGCATGGACAGAACCTTTCTCTGTTATGTGATTATTTGGACCAGCTAGCTTTAGAAACCTCGTCACACCTGAGAACCAGTATATGACTGTATGTGTTTTCATTAATTTTAAATAAATAGATATTTCAGTAGTCCATTGTGAGTGCGTTCCTCTGTTACCAAAAAAAAAAAAAAAAGACAAAAAAAAAGTCTCTAGATTCCATATGAGAATCAACGAGACCCTTACAAGAGGTTAAAATGAAACTTTGAAACATCAAGCTTTGGCTATAGGTAAATCCAGACAGTGTACATTTAGGTGCTTTCGAAGTCCATTGCTAATTTTAATGCTCTTCTGGATCTGTTTCACAGGGAGCTGTGCTGTTTATTTTTCTGTCCTAACTTGAATAATTGGGGAGGATCTGTTTTCCATCGATTGTACATGTGCTGCCAGACCCTCTGCCTAAATCCTACGAAGGAAGAAACCTCTGAAGCTGGATGCACGCTTCCCAGCCAAAAACCCGCCTGTGTGGGTTGTGTATCTATGTCCTCCAGCCCATGGCTCTTCAATTTTTATAAAGTGAAGGATCATCTTCTGGTTTGTTTTTTTTTAAATCCTTGGACAAGCTTATGACGATATTATACTGGTCTTCACTTACAACTAAATTAAATTAGCTTAAACTTCGTGTGTCATTTTAATATTTTAATTTTTGTCCCATTTTCTTCTCTGCTTGCCTGGGAATCCCTTATTTTACTTTTTTTTTTTTTTTTCCCCAGACTATCTTCTGATGCCTTGTGATCTTGCTACAATTTGACAGCTACTAATCTGCAAGGACTCTTGTCATCAGTAGAGAAGAGGGGCTGAGGAAGGCTCTCTGAGTTGTCCGCTCTCAAGGCACTGAGGAGACAATGGGTTGGGAACCTTCACGGTGGCTTCAGGGACACCTTTGTCTTTCTCTAGTGAGCTGCCGTATTTGGGAGCAGGCCAAAAAAAGATGTCTAAAGAGGTCCAAAAATAATCTCTCCTGAAGTACCAATATATGTGTAAAGATTTCCTCCCTTTGCTGCCTCTTCTTTAGATCATGAGAGCACCGTATAAAGAGGCAATCTTGCTCACTGATTACTATTAATATTTGAACAGGTTTTTCATTGCTGAGTTAGCAGCTGTCAGAATCTACTCCTTGGTGAGTTCTTAATTAATGATATCTGAATCGTAGTAGAGCTAGATGACATCTGATAAGGTATAGATCAAATAGACGTGTAAAAGTTCCAGGCAGAGGCAATTTCTACCAGTTAATAAAAGATCCCAGAGATGGATCTTGCACTTTTAGCTACTTTTTACTGACAGCATTGAGACCTTGCCCTGTAACACGTAAATCAGTACTTTCTCTCATGGCCAGAAGAGAGGCACTCTTAGCTTAAGAATACAGAACAATAGTCTCACGTGGGTGCAATACCACGCCAGCTGACACGGCATGGTCAGGACCCTTCCAGAACAAATACCCGTCTCCTTTTTACAGTCCCTGTGACGCACAGCAGCGCACATCCAGAAATAAAATGCAAAGGGGAGGCAAAACTCGAAAGTTGGTGTCAAACCCTACAGGCAGCTTAACGGCGCAGACTCGACCCGCTATTAGTTTCCCCCCTACGTTTCCGTCTTTCTGCAGCTGATCCAATTCGGGCGCTTTACGAGGCGTAGGATACTTTACCTCCTCGTTGTAGTGTCCTGCCTGTCAGGCAGGGCAGGGTCACGATGTGGGCTAATCCCTTGGTTTCTGCAAGTTCAGGGCTTGCAGGAGGGCTCAGCTACGCGAGAGCACTCGCGGACAACTGGAGTTCATGACGGAGGACTCGGCTGGGCAGATGCTCCCGTGCTTAGACGTGAGCTTAAAAGAAACTGTGAGCATTATCTGTTCTGAGGACGGAACAGGTGAACCGCCTGCGTCCATTCTCCGTCGCAGTCCCAGAAGGGGATAGTCTTGCCGTTTAAAAGTTAGACCCCAGCCTTAAGAAGCCTTTAGTGTCCTCTGCTCTCAATAACTTATGGCATGTGAGCCAAAATATGTAACAGGGTGAGTGGTGCCGTGTCACTTTTTATTAAGAATTAATAGTGGGATGCTCCAATGTTTCTTAAGTTTAATGATGGGACCACAAGTGATGATCTGAATTGCAGATGGTAATGGTTCCTTCCTGTCTGATTCAGCTTTGATAGTTCCTTTGATGTAGAAGAACTGTGAGCTTAATTTGCATAACATTACTCCTACTCCTATTAGTCTGTTGATGAGCTACCTTTATTAAATTTTTCACCATTTTGGGATTATTTACATACTTCCTGATTTTATAATGAGATCCTGCTTTACTACACAGGGAGCCTACTGATGAACATCTGGTACCTTATGAGTTTTGATACTCTTAGCATGGTATTTAAAATTTTGCTCCTGTTACAAATTATTCCACTCCATCAGAAATTACTACCATTCGTAATTGACATGCAATGTCTTGTCAGGGAAATGGCAACTGGAGATGATAAAATGAGTAGCAGGGTCAAAATTATGAACAAGTTCAATTGGTGGCTTTGCCTTCTATTAGTAGGAACTTAGGGGATATTTTCAAAATAAAACATGAAAATAAATATATTTGTGTTTTTACAAATTCTCTTCTAAGTTATAATTATTCTAACTCCAGCTTCCTTCCTCTCTTTCTTTCCTATAGCAGTCTTCTGAAAAACAAACAAAAAAAGATTTCTCTTACTGCTGAGCAGAAGAGTGAAGATCTGTTTTCATAGATCCCTTGAATATAAAGAAGAACCAATTTTTGGCCAGAAAATAGATTAAGGTTTTTGAAACTCTGTTAACATGAAATGCACACACTTACTATTCTTATTTTCATGAATCGATACAGTTATAGTAGTTAATGTTTTTATTCACAATACCATATGACATCACTCACTTTCCAGTTCCTGACACTTTTTACTCATCCTCTAGTATTTTGTTTAACTTTGGTTTTAGAAAGAGGAAAAAAAAAAAAAAATCCAGATTTGCAAACATGAGAAAGATTTCCTTCAAAAATTTTTTTTTTTTTTTTTTTTTTTTTTAGAATCATTTCAGGAGATGGAATCTAATTGATTGCCCAAAAGAAACAAACAATCCTAGGAGCTGTTCTAATCTGGTTTGCAGAGGTCCCCCAAGCATCCCCCTGGGACTGGAGAGAGGGAAGTGGTGCACCCCGGACCAAGGTCCGATACTGGTTACATTTGGAGGCTTCCGCTGCAATTCAACTAGCAAGGAGAGCATTACTTGTGCAATATGCAGCCTATTAAAAGTACTTACCCACAAGAAAGAGCTTATTTGGCTACAGATATACACAGACATTAAAACAAAGATTTGGGGCGGGGGGGGGGGGGGGGAAGACAATCTTATAGACCACTCTTTAGTTTGCGAAGAACTCTTTTTCTACCAGGCAACTTTTGTAAGTTTTTATTTCACAGCTTGCCAGCTTTCCCATCCTTCAAATGAGAGTATCTTGATGCCTGTGAAAGTCCGAGAGTGCCCATTACTAATGAGGTTCTTCTTGCTGGAAATAATGTACTGGACTCGCTGTGAAATTTTTAAAAATCTGCTTTTTCTTTTTTTCCATTTTAAAGAGGAGTCTCTTAAAGTAGAGTTTACTGAATAACGCAAGGTATTCTAGGAATTAGGTATGCAGGGTTAAATCAAACATCAAAGAATTACACCACTAGCTTGTTCTCAACATGTCTGCTTTGTAATCTGTAGAACATGTCCATGTACAAGAGAAAAGCAATTTAATCTGAATCTCTAAATGGTACAATCATTTAGCCCATGTGATTTATTTTGATTGGAAATATCTGCTCATTTGCCTCTCCCAATGTAACCATTAATTTGCAATTTGAGAGATAATATGTGGTTAAACATTAATGTTTCAAATAATTTTTACACCTGGACAAGGTCTATAAAAGATAGCAAATTCTGTAATTACAAATAAGGCACTATATATAATAATGTAATATATTTTAAAATGCAATGCCTTTTAGATTGTGCATTTCCTTCCTTTAAAAGAACGCTGGGAATTTAGAAGGGTACATGGAGAGGATCACTTTTTATTTGATGAATCGAGTTTATAATAAAATGGCTCCAAAGACCAAATAAAATATATCTGAGATGGCAGAAGGCAGGATATTAATGTATTGATACCATCTGGAAAATAATAATACAGTATGTTCCTTAACTTAGAGGGTTTCAGAAACTTTGAGAACTTAAATGACTCTGTTTTTCAGGTATCAGAAAGTTACGAAATACATTTTATAGTTTAAAAGGTGTACTTAAAAATAGGTGATATATGCACACACAGACTTGTGACTGCCTTGCCCTGATGAAGCTGCAGAGTGAATCCATAAGGATCAACTCTCTTCCTGAGGAAATTTCCTCTAGAAGGAATAAGCGGGCCTGGAGGACTCCTGTGCAGCTCCATACCTCACAACGCAGGAGGCAATGATGCAGAAACCCCAAGACCAACTGCAACGTATAAACAGCTCAGCTGTCCTCGGATGCCAGAACAGCCCTTGAGGCAGCAGGTAGCTCGTGTTGGTGGCTACACTGATACACCAAGTAAGAAGGCATAAAATTCCTCGGCGGCACCTTTGCCCTCTTCTTACACCCTCAGGCCAAGCACAAGTCCAAATTTGTTGGTTCGCATGTGGCTGAGTTCTTTAATATTGAGCACGTTCCAAAAACATCCCTCTTTTCACTGTTCTCAAGGGTTAATTCAATAAACAAAACACAATAAAAGCCACTGAAAAGTCCGGGGCAGGAAGGAAGCTGGCTTACTGCTCCTCGGTTTCCCATGCTGCCAGCGTAATAAATTGCCATTTTCAACAAGGTGGCTACAGCTGGCTTAGAATTTAACTTTCTTTTTTTTTTTCCCCTAAGTGTAACTAAGAGTTAATACATCAGTCCTAAAAGCATGAGCCTTTGTCGTGGGAGAAGGAGGGGGCAGAGCAGTTTCATTGCTGATGCACTCAAGGTGGGAAGATGCTCCTTTGAAAGTATCATCCATCTTGGGTGATCACTGGGGGTTGGAGTAAAACACCCGTCCTAAGCGACCTGGTTGCAAAATTTCCTTTAGCGTCTGTAAGGACAGGAATCTGGCTTTTTAATTTACACGAAAACCTGATGTGTATTTTTTAAACTGCTAACAACATCTTATACCAACTTTTTTCCTGCTTCCCAGCTCCCTGGCTTGACCTTGCACTTAAGCTTGTGTACTGGAAGGACTTCTATCACTTTCCTCATGTATCTTACTCACTTTCGTATGGCTATGCTTTCCCTCTTTTTTTTCCTGTACGCAGTTTTTACTTTGTACTGTTCATCTGGGTTGCTGAATCGCTAAGTGTTTTAAAAAATGTGTATGTTATATTGAAATATGTTTTTCCATATCCTAATCGCACTGTTCCCTCCATAAACTGTGCTAAATCTCTGATCACTGTCTAAATTTTAATTAAAACATAGTTCAAGACAATAGCTGAAGTACCACCTAATTATTTTTAGATGGCAGACTTTATTTTTATGTAGATTTTTCTGGGTGTGAGTACGAATGAAATGCATGACAATGAAGAAAACGACACTAGTTGTGCTTCAACCTTTCAGAGCACTGAATAAATACAGCTGTACAGTGTTTCTCATCAGCTCTGTACTAACGCACAGGCCTGTCCTGAGGATGCAAATTCTATAAGGGGATAATTTTTGAAAGCAGTATTTTAACTTCTGCTCATGCAAATACCTAATTGTTCACGGGGTATTTTAAATTACGTTTTCAAAGACACAAGCTAAATTCATGTTCTTCGTACCGAAGGGACTTGTTCCTTTATTCAGCAGATTTTTGTACCATATAGATGAGCAGTGTCTGCACAGCATTTGAAAGTCAAGCCTTTGTTTTGCCGAATATTATGTACCTCTGGGACAGGAAGAAAGCCTGCGCAACAGGTTTCTGCACCCTTGCCGAGGAGACGTGTTCAGACGAATTAACTTGTCAGGACGAGTTTTGCTTGGTCTTCCTGAGGGGAGGCGGAGGGGTGTGGAGTGCCATAATGCTGCCTCACTTTTTCTCAGTGGATGTCTTTTGATTTGTAGCTCTTTGAATGGATTTTTCTTGATGCACGTGACGCTCCAGCTCCAATCTCTGCGCTTGCATAGACCTGTAATGTAATGTAAGCCTACACCCTTCTCCTTGGAGTAGGCACAGCCAAAACAGACAGCTGTTTCGGTCGCCCTGGCAAAGGATCTCATTGGTCTCACCCACACTGGATGCGCATACGTGGTCTCCTGGCTGTCAGACCCATCTGTTAGGATGGCGTGGTGCCCATCCTCAGCCTGGTGAGATGGATTTGCTGCAACGCAGATACAAAGCAACCACGGGGTTTGGGGCAGGCATTCTATACAGCGTGGCAAATAGTGTCCGTTATACGGGAAATAACACCTTTGGGCTATTAGCAGCGCCATATGTTTATTTAGCGTGTATGTGTTATGTAGATACGTGTCATGGGATATGTGGATACAAAAGACGTGGGTCGAAATATTTGCACCTGGAAGCATGAAATTAGACTCTCGAGTGTGTAGGTCTGTGTAGATACATATATATACACACCCCTATATATGCGTGTGTCCTGTTTTTCAAAGAGCAGAGTACACTGCAGTCCCCTGTATAGAACCTGACATACACTCAAACCTTCTGAAAATCAAACCGCTTGAAAATATGCGCTTGAGAGACATCCAGCATGGCGTTCTTTAGCAAGAAGTGCTCCTTAACCTCCTAGTTTTGTAAATGTTGGTTATTTCTGACACCGCTCTGAATAAGACAAGGCCACATGGAAGTGAGACTTTGAAGAAACAGGCTTAGTCTCCTAAGCATGGTCAGGCAATGCACTGACGTGCATGGAAAGCACCGCATTTGCTTGCAGCGGAATTGCCTCTGGAGCATCGCCTCACGAGCGCGCAGGCAGATCAGCGTGATTTTTTTTCAAATAATGGACTGCGGGTCTCCAGCGAACTTTCCCGTCAGAGTTTTGCGTACAGCGGCTCTCTGTGCGCTCTCGGTGTGAGGTCTTCTGACTTCTCGCTCTGTGTGAGGGTGGGTTAGCGTTCGCTGGAAATGTGGGCTCGGCGATGGCAGCGTGCTGGCAGCAGGGCAGCAGCAGGTCCTGCTTACATCCACAGGGCCGAACAAAGGGCCCTTTGTGGGAGCGCAGCGGCTTCAGAATACACAGTTTGTCATCAGCAGTTATCTGGGTGTCGGAACTGAAGATCTGCCACAACACCTACAGCCCCAACACACAGTGTGCCTCTGTCATGTAGTTAGTTTTTGGGGTTTTTTTTTGATTAATTATTACACTAAATTCCTTTTTTTAACCATCTGACTAAGTAAGAGGGTCTATACACCGCCACATATAATGGACATACAAAGTTCTCCAAGCACTATTAAATGTTGGAAAGATGTAAAAGAGCAACGGAGTAAATGAAAAACCATCCTGTATATCTTTCTGTGTATTTATGCTTAGACCTCACAGAATTGTGTGAATTCCTTATTGTTTTAAAGAGCCCTGTTTGGAACACATAGAGGTCCATTTATAGCCTCAGCGTTCATTACGGACTACTTCTGAATAGAGGAGAACTACGGTCAGTCACTGGTACTATTTTCAAAATTTTCTCGTTTCCAACATTCATTTAAAAGAAGAGGTTTATTCATTTATTCAGTTAAATTCACCAGGGATAGCTGCACAGAGGAAGGGACTGAAAGCTCCAATTCACTTTAATTTGTCTATTTGCTTACAGTCTGTATTGGAATGCAGTAGCAAACAGCCAGGATTTTTTTTATTCATGAACGTACTCTTTGAACTAAGTACATTTGAAAACGCACATTTAGTTCTGTAACCATGAATATAGGTTCTGGTTCCAGTAAAAGACAGGCAATGAACTCTATCATAAAAGCACTGCAGAATTAATTCTTTGTGGGCCTCAGTGTGGCAAAAAGTGGAAATCTAGAATTCTGTGATTCACGCCACGGGAGCATCGACTCCTCTGACGTAGCTCTGCTCAGAGCTTGCTGTTGGACTGAACTGTTCCGATGGGCCTGACATTAAGCAAATGCTAAATCTCAGTGAATTCAGTCAGGGCCAGTGCTTAAATGTTTTGCTAATTCACGCCATGAGAGGGCTAGAAATCCAAAGAAACAAACACAGAGAAATAAGAAAACAGGGAAGAACAAATGTCCAGCATAAAACTTCAGTAGACCCAGGTAGACTCCCGAGTCCCGTTCGTACCTCTGGGTTCCCACCTGTACTCTCCACTCAAAGATCCCCGAATGGTGCAGAGGACACGGGGCTTTTTTGCGAGGCTCAAGCTGCCGCGGCTGCCGTACAAAATGCCTCACCTCCAGCCTGCACCTAAGCGATGGCTTTGCTGTGTGGCGGTCCACTTGCTGCAGCGCTGGGGCAAAATTGCTCGTCCTCGGCGGAGTCGATGCCTGCACGTCCTCGTCGTGCCCCCGCTGAGCATGCAGGGCCCTCCAGAGCTGTCCTTTACCCGCCGGGGGTTGGGAACTAGCCAAGCGGCTACTTGGTGGGTGACCGAGTGGGTCCTTCTGGCCCCAGAAACAACAGACTGCAAATTGGCCCCACTCTGCATTTATTGGCGTGAGTCCGGGGATGAACCATCAGAATTACATAGTTCTCCCCCCGCTTTTTTTTTCCAAGTATATGATCTACAAAGCAATGACGTCTTTACAAAGGAAGTGAAGTGTGTGGCTTTTTTAGAAAGCATGTGTTGTTTGATAGCTCTCAAGTACTATGTATGTATGTATGTATGTATGTATGTATGTATGTATGTATGCATGTGTCTATCTATCTCGTAGTTCTCGTTTTGTTCCGTTTTTGCAAGCAAAGAATTTGAGCGATATTGGCTGTATGAGTTTGTGGTTGTAATATTTGATATATAATTCTCTTAATGATAGATAAGATATCATATTAAAACCAGTAATTATGACCTGAAGTATAATTACAAAATGAGATGTCGGTTTAAATAAATGAGTACTACTGTACTTAAATTTTTATTTTATTTCCATGTTTTCCTTCGACCTAGGAAGCCTTTCTGAAATAAAAATGTGTATCAAATGTATAGGCCCTTGTCCAGTTTTCTCTTTTTTCTTCAAATTATATTACATGATATATATTATGTGATATGTGTCCGTCTAATTTAACAGCTTAAAGAAATAAGCAAGCCTTCTTAGTTGTGCTTAATCCCGTTAACAATATTCCACAGTCTGTGGAATTACTGTCCCACAGGAATTTTTCTCTGGATGTTAAAATAAAGGCCTTCTTGTACCTAAATGAAATATTTATAGTTGTATAAGGACACAATCATTTCCTAAATATGCAAATTAAATAACCACTTTAGCCTTGCTTAATGTACAGAGACGGTGGGACAAAAAGTGCCTTTGTACCTGTGTGTCCCCACAGATGTGCCAGCATCTCACTACAAAGTTACTACTATTAAAAAAAATCTGCTGCATTTCTCTGCAGCCCAGAAGGCAGCAGAGCCAGAGGAGTGAGCTACGTCATTCTGAAAACCACTCACGCTTTCCTTTATCAGAAACATCTCCCGTATTTTTGAGCCCTCGAATAAATTACAAGGCTTTAATTACTTTACGCAAACTGGTTTTTTAGTAAAAATTTCTTTCAAGTTTTCCCATACTGACTGAGTGACGTTCATCACCATCAGATGTGTTTGCTCCCTTACTGCTGGGCTGAATGTGACATTTTGTTTAAGCCTGTGTAGTGAGAGCATTTGTTCCAGGAGGTTTTTTTTTCCCCTTGCTAACGGTGGCAGTTCCCACCCCGTACCCACTGACTTCTCTTCCCCATCTGGGAGCCACACACTGTGCTGGATGGATGGATGGATGGATGGGTGGATGGATGAACTTCGTGATGCTTCACGCTGCCATGTCTGCACTGGTGTGGTCCTCAAGAGTAGGCAAAGAGAACAGTAGAGGTGTTGACTGTGGACACTGGTTACAGACAACAATGGCCATCTCAATCTCAATATAGTTATCTTTTTCACCTGTTATTTACACTTTTCCCAACACTTTTGATCAGTCATAACAAAGCATATCTAATAGCATAAATATTTGTCATATCACTTAATGGTGAGAAGTTCAGGACTTTATATTTATTTACTGTCTTATGTCCCAAATACTGTGGTAATTTTGTGTTTGTGCAAAACGAGGTTCCAAGCACAAAATGAGTTCAAACTTCTAATTCAATATTCTTCTGGAGGCTTGTATAAGACAAAACCAAAAATATAACTGATAACTTACACATTCAGTACTTAAGTACTCCTAGCATTTAAATGCTGTTATCTGTACTGAGATCAGCTTTTATTTTGGCCTTGGTGTCAATTCAGAGGTTGCTATTTCCAAGAAAGCCCAGAAGCATAACCTGAAAATATAATATTTTCTGAGTGCACTCTCCCAAGTCCAGGAGGCATCACGAAGGGACAAAAATTAGCCAGCTCAGTCACTTGTAGATTGGCTGACTGACATACCCGCTGTGCGTTTTGCCACAGGCAAGACCGAGTTAATTACATCCATGGAAAGGTATACCTCTCCTGATATAGGAGGGCAGAACGCATGTGTCTAAATTATGATTAATACAGGTGTGAAAGAGACATTTCTTGCCGGCAGAGTTTGACCAAGCAGATGGCATGCATTCCTTCAGAATTAGCTTAGTTGCCTTCACTGCAACTTGTTGACACACTTTGAATTTTAACAGAATAAATGATTAAGAAGAATTACTATGCAGTGCAGCAGGCACGAAGGAGGTTGGAAGACAGCAGAAAAAAGAAAATGTGGCACAGAAAATCACCGTTTTCTCATTTTTATCCTAGCTTGATAGTTGGGTAAGAAACAAGCTCAAGAAAATATCTGTTCCTTTGGACACTGAGACAACCCTTGTGGTGGTAAAAAGGGTGATCTAAATTATGCCATTGACATAAATGAATCAAAGAAGTTACGATTAAGTGTAAAGACTGTAATTTATGACTACTAGAAATCTGCAGTGCTGTTAAAAAAGGTAATAGCAGGTGCTGGCAGACAGGGTCAGAAAGAGCAGAGCAAGATGATTACAGCCAGGAAGGGAGGTGCGGGCATCCAGGAGTCCTACGTAAAAGTAGCAAGCCAAGGAAAAATGCGAACTGAGGTGACTTCCTCATTTTATCATCTTTGGAGAATCGGCTTAAAGAAAAGAGCTAAAATACGTAAGGTTCTTTGATACAGCAAGGAATATTTCAACTTTGAAAAAAAATAGCAACGTTATGAAGCTGATACATGAGATATTGTATATGGGTGGCATTCTTATTGTTTGGTGTTATTATTTTAAAAGTATATCATGTGAGTAGCTGTAACTGCCTTTGCAGCACGGCAGATGAGGATGTGACCCAGCTCTGAAGATGAAAAAGTTCCTTTTCTTCAGAAACGTGGAGTTTCTTGCGATATCCCACTAGAGCTCAGGAAGGTCAGACAGCCTCCAACTGTCTGCAGCAGCCTGAACTCCTTGCCGATCCTCTCGCTTCAGTGTTGTCTACTCATTTTGAATAGCGCTAAAAATTTCCTATTTGGGGGAGGGAGGGATCATCTAGAGACACTTATGGACAATTACTTTGATAATTTTTTTGGTGTCGTTTTTGCCCTTCAGTAAATTCACTGAGCTAAGTACACTATGTACATCTAACATACAATCCCTTTATAAAATGAGGAGTTTATGATGGGTTTCAGCAGCTTCCAGAATTGGCACAGTGAAATGTGAATTTTGCAAGGAAACATAAAAGGGAAAAAAAGATGTGAATACGTACCATCCTGGCAGTTAGTGTAAAGAAACATGGTCTGGTTCAGTTAACAACAAAGAGTATTTAAGCAGTGATTTCCTTCCTGTGTCGTTCCTCTCAGGTGTTTCTCTTCTGCCTCTTACCAAGACAGTAAAATGCCAGTTACTATATTTCTCTCTTCCTCACAAATGATGAATCATTTTAAGCGTATGGCTTTAAAAAGTCCATTGGAAAAAAAGTAACTTTTAGAATCTAGGCTATTATGTCTTCTAAATTTTATTTTGCCACTTAACATCATTTGCAGTGAGTCACAACATAATATCCATTGGTAGCTTGACTTGTATTCTATGTCAGTGTGAACCAAAGTTTCTACTCCAACATTCTTGTCAGGCAAATGTTTCCAAACCCGTCCTAAAATGCTGATATGAATGGTCAGGCATTTTTTCTCACTGTTTCACAACACTGTTTGTAAGTCTGAACTAGAAATACATGTATGGTCCCCTGCTCTGTTTTCTCTGTATTTCTCTTCAGTCATCAGTCATGAGAAATTAGTTTGTCTGATAGAAAATTTAAAGACTGCAATTTCAGACAATTCTCTTTTTCCTTACTTAATACCCTTAGTCTCTTTCTAAAGGAATCAGTCTACTGTCAGGAGAGGTATCTGGAATCACAGTGACCACTGCATCAATTTTTGTGGCACCTTTTGTACTTTAAAACAAGTATTGGAAATAGTCGGGGCTTTTCTCTCATTGTGAAGGAATTTCTTTCTGTTTGTAATTTCCTGCCATGAAAGATTTCATGCAGATAATGGTTTTCAAAGAATGCGATTGCTTGCGCAATTTGAGACGATAGCTTACTAGTTTTTGCTTCCCGTCCCAGCCAAAGAACAATAAGGAAAGCTTAACAGGAGCCTCGCAAATTTTAGACTACTTTACCCTTCTGTTGCTGCAAGACAGAAATAATATGATAGAATATAATTTATATGAACTCAGTCAAAATAACTGTTATTTACTGACCTGCTCTCTTCATCTTCCACCTTAACAGCTTTTCAGACTACATCAGATCACTGGGTGGGGCTCTATGTAGTGACGGGATTTCTAGAACAGTGCTTCTGGTCAGACCGACACACAGAGCCCTATGACAGATGTCAGGCTTCAGAATAATTCTGGTTTACAGTATGTTTCTGTCAGTCACAAATACTGGAATCAGATTTTTAATTGTACGGTCAATACATACATTGTCAGCTTTATAAACGTACTATGTATTGTTATTTTCATGTAAAAGTACTTATAAACCCTAAGTGGTTTTGTATTCAAAGCCCGTGTTCCCCTCAGTTTGAGATATTGCTGCCCAGTGAATTATTTCGCATGTGCACTGAGAGAGCAGGTCTACTCCTGGAAAATCAAAGAGAATTATGAAAAGTAATTGCCTGTGGATTTCAGTTCTGCATTAGTGTTTCATGTGAGTCACTTGTCAATTCTGCAGCCTTCAACACTTCATTAATATTCAAGAATATTTATACAACAAATTATGGCCTCTAAACACTTTATATAAAATGTTAATATAATCAAACATCTACACTTTATCCCCAGGTTCTATTCTCTGAACATGAAACATACTGTTACATTTAGTGGAGTGTTTTATTGTGATGATAGTCATTTCCTAAAGGTATATGGGCATTATTAATCTGCATTTGTATTCCAGACAAATAAAGAAGATCTTACTTGGTTAATAATAAGGAATGAATATTATACTTACCAAGACTCAATTTTTATTTTCAAAGTGGTCTTACTCTAGGGAATAACAAATTATTCAAGTAGAAAAACAGAAGTGATGTTAATAGCAACAACTATAAGGCAAATTGGAGGAACAAATTAACAGATAAAATAGCAGAAAGAATTGCCATTTATTATTCATGTAAACTTTGTTTTGTTATGGTTATATGCTTTCTATCAGCAGTCCTGAGTACTAGAGACTGGTGAAATACGCACATTAACAGTAGGGTTTCATACTTACCCAGCTTCTGGGGAAAAAAAAAATCCTAGAATTACAAACTGTAAAGAGGTTTATACACAATTTTACCTTTTGAGGCAGAATTTCTACGTTCTTGATATAGAAAAAGGTCCTATGAGTGTGGGAACTACGTATCAGCAAATGTTTGATTTCCGATGTGTTTACAGTTTGGTGGTGTGGAGCATCTAAGATGTTTTCTTCTCAACGGGAACAGTGAAAGATGTGAGGAAGGAAATCTTTCCTTCTCCATTTTTTTCTGATTTTGAACCTCTGTTTCCCACAAAACATTTTCTACAAAATTTCCTTTCCCACTAGATATGTGGCAGAGGATCTGCCATCATTAGCCTGTCAGCTCTTCCTTTCTGCTGGACCTCGCAGCCTCCACACGCTCACCGAAGGGAGAAGCTGTGAGGGGAGGTCGGGGAATTTTTCGCTCCTCGCCCAGTCCCGGAGGAACCAGAAAGACACGTGGGACCGCACAGCCAGCCAGCAGAAGTTTCTGCTTGAGCCCTGAAATCTTGTACGCGAGGGGGAGAAGACAGCAGGAAGCTTGAGTCATTTGTCGAGGGACAAAGCCACCATAGCAGGGGAAACAGCTGCCTTTGGCTGGCTTTCCAGAGGATCCAGGAGAAATGGGAGAAGCTGACCAGGAGCTTGTCCGAGTCCTACATAGATTTACTGGGGGGACTGAAGGTTCGGGATCAAGGTCCTCCCAGTGGACCTGGCCTAATTGTAGCCCGTGTTTATACTGATCAGCACCACCGGCAGGTGCTGCGATCCAGAACAGGGGCAGGCGTGACGTGCATGTCCACCTACTGGGAACCAGCAGCTGCCGGCATTCTCATGAGGGTTTATTCCCTACAGAATCATCCCATCCTCCTATTTGGAAAGACAGTAATACGTTATACTCATTACAGGTAAAAAACTCACCAGTAAGCGTAATACGTTACATGAATCACTGAATATAAACTGAGTTTGCAAACAGTGCTTTAGAAGAATTTCTACATTAAAACTCATTGTTTTCCAAACCCACAACTTCCCACAGCATTTATCTTTGAGATCACCCACATTTTGCAAAGCAAGCTGTGGGCTTAGAGCCTTACCCTTTGTGTTGACTTCTGCTACGCTAAGGGAATTCAACGGCCCACGTCTAAACGGCCTGTGCTCAGTAAAGCTTTCCGAGGTCTCTCCTCCGCTCGCTGCCCTGCCTATGGCATCTGCAGGACACGGTCTGGGCAGCTCCGATGGCTGCTCCAACCTCCCGCGAGGCTTCGCAGGCTGCGGCTTCTGCATCAGGAGACGCAGACAAGCATAGCTCAGCACAGAGGGATTTTGTAGCGCCGTGGTCTGGAAAGAGAAGGGCTCGTAGTGCAAACTGGTTTGCATTGCACACACAAAACACCACAGACGTTGGTGCAGATTAGACTCTATTAATTTTACAAAGTGTTAATCCAAAATGTGTTAATGCAAACTGTAATTCCCAGGCTGCTGAGACAAGAATTGAGTTTAAATTCCATAGCCAGACAAGGTAAAGATGGGAACTGTAGGAGAAGTTTTTGAACAGCAGAAACTACACACCAGTTTTCAAATTAGTGTTGCGTAATCGCACTGAATTGTTTTCTCAATCTTGAATGACCTCTCTGGGACGGGAATCTTCAGCAACAGCTTCTCGGTGACCTGTGCCCTGCCGTTCGAGACTGAAAGCTGATTCACCTCGAGCCTTTTGTAGGTCTCTAACATTTCTGATGACCAAGAAAGTCATGTTGGCCCCTTTCCCAAAAGGCGTTTGAGAGCTGTTTGGGGGAGGCGAGCTTGCATAGCTTCCACAGCCGTCAGAGGCAGGGCAGCATTCCTCTGCTCCCAACCCTCACCCATCTGTCCCCCATCAGCTGGGGGATACTAAAATAAATCAGGAGTGGGCCGATGCAGAAGCAGTGTTACAGAAGGTATGTTCTCCACAGGAAATGTGTAAACAAATATTTGGAAGATCTAAAAATACGAACAAAGAGGCCTCTGTGGCACAACAATGAACCTTAAAAAGTCTACAGCACATGTTCTACACACAGTTGTTAAATAGCAAAGTTAAATTGCTTAATAAAAGTAGTTTTAAACAGCCAAAGCTGTAGACTCTTCAACCTCAAGGTAGCATCCTTAATAATAAGTTTTTAGTTTAAAGTCTTGCTCAGTTTTGGTGTAGCCTCATCTGTGTAAAACGGCGATATTAGATACATTAAAAATAAATATTATTCCAAAGCATCCAATGAGAACTTGCTCAGACTCCTGCATCATGTTCTCTTTTGGCCTGGCCTTTGTTACTGAAAAAAATCAGGCTTACATCTGTAAAATTGTTCAAAAAAGTTTTGGAAGTGCTGCTGGAGGTGACTGTATCTGCCCTGAGTTGTGTCTAGTGCTAAACACTTGAGAACTTCCTACCTCAGCACCCGTAGTCCCGCTCCCTCACTGTGCTTGGTCAGTAAAAAGTCCGTAGGAAGCACAATGCCGGGGCAGTGCTACGACATTTTTACTTGTCCTGCCTTTAATCCCACCATTTCTCCCAATTAAAGCACACAAGTAACTCATATCCTGCTGCTCTTGCTCTGCCCGAGACCTACTGATGTTCGTGGCTTTTTTCCCTTGTGCTGAATCTCTGCCCAGTTATGTGTCATGAGCAGACTCTGCTCCCTTACAGCCATATTCCCTCGCCCTGGCCAGAGATGTGCATGCGAGGAATGAAATCACTCCCAGTCATTTACTGGTCTCTGTGGCACACGGCTCTTCATATTTCTCTAGCCCAAACTCTTATTTTACACTACTGCTCTCTGCCTTTGCTATCCAGGCTAGTCCTTTATCTGTGCCATTAAGTGACCCTTACAATATGTAATTATCTATCTACTTCGTAAAGAGGTCTTTGACAAGCTTTTTAAAGAGGTTGTAAGTGCTCTAAAAGACCAGGTAAATAAGGAGCACAGTTACTCAGCTATGTTTTTCAAAAGCAGTCTGATTTGTCAAAGAGGAACTCCTTTCTGTGACTTTATGTGAATTATCTCCAGTTAAATTCTAACTTTCTGGGGGTTTCTTGAGCTTCACTCTAGCCTGTACTTTGTCCTCTTCTCTTCGTTCTGGAATGACCTTTCTTGGCAATGAAGGACTGAGATTTTCGTGATGGGATTTGTTTGCATGGTCACAGCCATGTAGATGTTTAAATAATTTTTCTTCTGTTAAAAATTGATACGTTTCATTTTTTAAAGGTTTTCTTTAGCAGCTGGAAAGCAATCACATGCAGACTTTTATATTCTGTAACATTAGCTATTCCAGCTACCAGACAGTTTTCCTAGGTAAAAGGATCTCCACCCCTCATGAACAATACTGTTTGATTTCAGGGCTTCTTCTCATCTTTCTCAGCACGGACACTTTTGGATCAGTCCTCCAGGCACTTCTCTGCTGCTCCCAGTGCTCTACCGCTTCTCCTTCCTCCAGCTGTTTGTTCCCCCTTTGCCGAGAACCAGTGAGGAGAGACAGGAGAGTGTATTCCCAGAGAGCTGCTGCTCCTCTAAATTGTTATCAATGCTCCCCACTCCTACCATGTCAGATTTACTCGGCGTAGCCCCCACCCCCACCAAAGGGCATGGGAAAATCAGTCACTTGGTCTCCTGCCTTCAGAAAACTGGAATAAATTTTTCATTTGTTGCTTTTTAAAAAGAGATCAGATTTATAGCTCCAGCAACAGGTTAGTTTCCCTTTCTCTTCCTTAAAGTATGTTTCGTGAGTGAGTTATCTCCCCGTAAGCCCAAACTTTCTTCACTGAAAAATTCCTGCCTGTTTCTGAGATTGACCATAACACCTTTCCAGTTCCCACTTCTTGCCCTTTTGATCTCTATCACAATTATAATTTCTCTTTATGACTACTGCTTGGGCCTCCTGTCTTGATGTAAGTGTCATTTTCCTCAATATTTATTTTTCCCCCTCTGAGAAATAAATGTGCGCTAATTTTTGTTACCTGACAGTCATGCACAAGGGAATATATTTTTATAATGTATATTTGCATCTATACATATGTATTGTTTAATAATATTCATCTCTTTGTAAATCACTGTTTTATCTCTAGGTGGAAGACAGAATAGTTCTGGATGCTTACATCACCCAGGCAAAAAGTCACAAAAAAATAATAATTTGTGGTTCTTCCTGGCCACTCATGTGGGATGCTAAAAGACACAAAATGTTCTTTCAGTTCTTCACCTTGGTGATAATAGTTATCGTGGTGGGTAATCAGTCTCTGCAGGCCTGCCATTTCCCCTCCCCAATTGATGGGGGGGCAAATGACACCAGGGAACTCGTGGAGCTGGTACGTGGATGTACAGGTCTGTGCGGGGGCACATCTTCCTTAGTTTTGCTTGACAGATTACCTTTCCAGAACTACGATAACATACTATCTCATGTCAGCCTCACAAATTTGCCTAACAAGTTACAATAAAATTGGAAGTAGATCCTCCCATAATCAAGTGTGACCATGGCTGCCTCAGATGAAGATTTCATCATAGCTATATTGTGTTTGACAATGTTTATTAGCATCATAGTTGTACGTAATTAATATGTTCCTGTCCTATGGAGAACCATTGGTCTTGATTGCTTTGTGATACAACACAGTGTAAATCTTCCTTATTTTCCTTACTGTGGGCTAGGATTTTTTTCATGATCGCAATAGATAGTACAGCTCGATTTTCCGTTTGGTTAATAAATTGATGTTTGATGTAAGTGTCATAATCTGGCTGCTTGCATTTGTAATATGCTTTCTTATTGTCTCAATAAGGGTACGACTGTACAAGTGCAACATGTCGTAGTTTTGAGGTCTGTTATAATTAGTGAATCTAAGATTGCTGCAGTTCCTACAAATTTAAGATTACTTAAAGGAACATTGCTGAACCTTACAGTCTCAAAATCGATTCACTTTTACTGAGAAATTACAATTTAAAAATGACCTGTCGATTACTGAATAAATAAATAAACAGAGCCTTCTAAGGAAAGGCTTTGCTCTGGCAAAGCTCTCCTGATTCATCTGCTGGGCAACCTAATAACAAGAAATTCAATGTAATTCATTGTAGCTGAATACTTGTATTGTACTGTAAAAAAAAAAGTAAATTTTGGACTTGTGGTCATGGTGATAGTTAGATAGTAGACTCAAATGTAGCATTTCTGCTAGCCAGGATTAGATGCATTCGAGTGTTTGGGATTATCTCCCCCTCTAGTGGCTGGTTTATGCAAAAATAAAAAAAATGGGATTATCCCGCTTTACTATCATTTTGGGGGGGCATTCATTGAATCATAGAATCATTTAGGTCAGATACAAGTGACAGAAGTGGGCTGTTTATTTTTACTGTGCTGGATTCAAGTAAAAGGGTGTTAATGTAAACCAGAATAAGATTTGAAATTCTTTATTTTCTTAAAAGCTTGACAGTGATTTGGATATGTCACAGGTTAACTCACGGAACTATGAACTTGTGGTTTTGGATGTGTACAGTCATGTATTTCTTTTGTCCCACTGTGATCTTATACTTTTTTATTTGGTATTGCTCAAAATTTATCTTCAGTGCTGTACAAAGCCATCGTAGGTGTTGTTACAGGTTTTATCCACGCTGGGTGAACAATTACTGCTGGTGGTATTTCTAAGGGAAGGTGAATGGATTGCAATGCTACCAAGTAAGGCAGTATCCATTAATGTTTTATTTTTGTTTTATCATGTCTGAAGACTTATCCCCTGTCCAAGATCAGTCCTTAAAAACATTTGGATCCTAAAGCCTTACCACTGAGAAAAAAGATCCCGCAATTATAATAAAGAATTACATGTAAACATCCACTCAGTGCTCAGCAGCAGTCAGCAAAGCAAAGGACATGCTAGAAATTTTCAGGAAGGGAATAGAGAGCAAAATGGAAAATATAATTACACCACTGTATAGACTGGTTGCCCACACCTTGAATATCCTGTGCAGCTTTGGTTCTTCCATCTCAAAAAAGACATATAAGAACTAGAGAAAGGAAGAGACAGGCAGCAGGGCGATCAAAGAACTAGAATGGCTTCCATAAGGAGAACAATTGAGTTGGCTGGAGAAGAGGTGCTTCTGCAGAACAAGATATGATAGAAGTCTACAAAATTGTGAGTGGCATGGAGAAAATGGATAGGGGTTCAATGTTCACTATGGTTTCCAAATACAAGTACTGGGGCCATCAGATGAAGCTAGTGGGAGCCAGCTTCAGAACAAATACTTGAAAGTTATTCTTCACGCAACAGGCAGAAAACCTGTGGATCCCTTTGCTGAACAATGCTGCGGATTCAACAACTTTTCATGGGGTTAGAGAAAGGCTGGAGAAGGATTTGGAAGGAACTTCTGCTGTGATTTCCTAGGCAGAGAAAACCTGGCCTTGGCCCATCCCTGTTTACAGGGAGGTGCCTGATGGCAGGGCTGGGGCTGCCCCAGTGTCCCCCCAGCTGCCCTGCTCCTGGCTGGGGTGGTGGGACGGGTCCTGGCTGTCACCCCCCTGGAGAGCCCCTGGAGCCCTGGCCCCACAGAGCCACCAGCCCTGGTGGCACCACGACAATAGGCTCTAAAAATTGCCTGAGCTGAAGAAGGTCAGAGCCTGGGATAGTATTAATCAAAAATAGGATGTAAGCTTGCTCTCTTCTCTCTCCCAAGGTGTCTTGTGACCACTTTGGGAAACAGAATATCAAGCTCTGGAGTTATTCCCAAAAGCACTCTCCTGAATTTATTTAGACACACAAGTAAGAGCATGATATGCGAATAATCCTTTCATTCCACCCAGAATTAGTAAAGCAACAGCTGTTTTCTATAAATTAAGTTGGGAAGAGAAAATGCTTCTATGCTTAAACTTTCACATAGCTAATACCTGTAAAAATGGTCACTAATCTTCAGTTACAGAAACTTTTATTATTAACTATTTCAGCGAAATGGATTTCTATATTTAGAAATACCGAATTTTTTAAACAATCTTAAATTCAAAAGAAATTTTTGTAGAAATTGCTTTAGAGACCAGTTCCGTCATACACCTTGTCGTTAGTGGAGCTGAGGGAGATGATGGTGGCAGTAGGTGACTGCCCAGCAGGTCCACCTGAAGGAGCTGACTAACCTGAGTTGGCACGAGCAAAGCGGCTGCTGAAAGGAGCTGAAAGGAGCTGATCAAGTGACAGACAGGCTTGGGTCAGTGACTGAGGGGAATAGTGTCATGTAAATAACAGATGTCACTGAAGTCAAAAGTGACACAGGCGAACTGAGGGACTGAGGTGACTGTAGTGACTCAGGTGTGATGGAAGCTGAGGCTTTCTGAGATATTCTTGGATATACACACCTATATAGCCCCCTATATACCAAATGTAAGTACTTATTACATTGATGAAAAAGGGTTACCTAATGGCATCACTATCAGCTCTGAAAATCTGAAATTTTTGTGCCATTGTCATGTTTCAGCATGGATTTAAGAAGGGGATGTGCTTAACCAGCCTGACAGCCTTCTCCAATGAGATGACTGGTTTGGTGGATGAGGGGAGAGAAGTGGACGTTGTTTATCTTGACTTTACTATAGACTTTAGTTATGGGACTGTCTCCCATAAGATCCTCACAGACAAATTGATAAAGTATGGGCTAGATAAATGGAAAGTGAGATGGAATGAAAACTGGGAGAACTGCCAGGCTTAGAGGGTTGCGGTCAGCAGCACAAAGTCGGGGGGAGGCCTGTCATAAGTGGTGTACCCCAGGGCTCAACACTGGTCAAATACTAACATCTTCGTTAATGAACTGGATGATGGGACAGAGTACACCCTCAGTGAACGGGCAGATGATACAAAACTGGGAAGAGTGATGTACCAGATGGTGTCGCCACCATTCAGAGGAATCTTGACAGGCTGAAATTATAGCCCAACAGAAATATCCTGAAGTCTCCTGTGGGTTTGGAAATGAAATATACCTTTGAATGCTGAGAACAATCTCCCAAACAAGATCAGTGTTTTGGAGCACTTCACGTTGGGCAGGGTCTCAGGGTCTTAAAGAGTATCAGACACAGCACCTTTCCTTAAAAATGAGGGAAGAAGAATCCTCAAGATAACTAGAAAAAATTATTGTGCTATCATTTCCCAATAGTTCAAGGGACAAGAATGAGAAAGAAAATGTACCACATGGATTTTAAAAAAATAATTCAGGTCAAATCAATCCAATTACCTTCTTTGATAGTTTAGCTGCTTGACAGGCCTGTATTCACCTACTGGGAAGTAATACCTCTAGCACACCCCTAATTTTTAGCAGTTTCTGACACAACTCTGTTAATTCCTAATTTTTTTTTCCATTTATAAATTTTTTAAGAAACAAGACAGATATGGCAGATATGATCTATTTGAAATTACTATGATGGAAGTCAGCAACAATTTGAAAGACTGTGCTCAAGACAAGCTGTAAATTATTTTCAGAGAAACTGTGAAGATACTATATAAGGTCTTAAAGGAGCCTGGCTTTCTAGGACATTGTTCGTAAGGGAACAGAGAATTTGTATTCACATACAGTACCAGGCTGGGAGAGCTGATCCAGATGTGGATCAGAGGATGCAAATGCAACTCAAACCAATTTTCATTAAAGAAGCAGAGCATGCAAGAAAAGCTCGGAAATTCAGTGAAGTACTCGAGAAAGGAAAACTCAAATGAACAAGTATAAAAGGGAATAAATATCAATATCCAAAAGTGTATCAGGAAACGATATGTGAGTGTCAAAGTGAATATTGAAACAATCCAAAGTAAAAAGAATAAATGTTGTCTGGCAGCATTTTAAAAGTTTATGGTCAAACCATCAGTAGAAAGCTTCTCTTTCTGCTCTGTGACTTCTAAGGCCACTGTGAGAGTCTTCTGTCCAGTTTTGCATGTCACATTTTGGCAACAGTACCAACAAACTGGAAAATCGTAAAGAACAGAACCTATGAATTCCAAGGAAATGATGAAATAAATAGCTTTTAGCTGAAACAATTAGCTTCTTTCTAGGAGAGAAAAAATTGAGAGAGAAAACATTCCTGACTGGGGGGAAGTGAGCGAGGGGCTGTGTGGGGTGTAGTTGCCTATCAGGGTTAATCCACAACAAACACATTAAAAACTATGACTATAAAGGTCATTTTTTCTGCCTAGTCACTGAAGGATAGGTGAGAAAAAGTGTACTTTGAGGTAATAATTAATATTAGTAAAAAAAATAATGAAATGGGTAAATGAGAATTGGACCATGCCCCCTGGGAGGTTTGTGTAGTCTCTGTCTTCCAGAGATTTTTAAGAGTAGGTGGAAAAATCCTGTTAGGAAATGTTTAGGAATTGTTGGGCCGAGAGATGGAGTTTCTGCAGATCTTTTGCAGCTCTGTGTATGTGTGTTTCCATAAAAGACTAGCAGGAGGCTCTGTGGCCCAGAGTTCAAATTACATCCAAAGGAACAGAAGAGAAATACCTACCTCAAGCCTGGGCATTGGGTTTCTTAGATATTTCTGTAAAGAATTTCAGGTTTTCTGCTCCAAATTATCTGTGCTTTAGTCCTAGTAGTTAGCTTTCATGTTCTTATGGATGTGTTGACGTAGATTCGGGGTGAACAAAAGCTGCTGACGCCTCAGTGTCAGGCCGTACATATTTAATCTCAGGCAGCTTTCAGTACTTTTGCGTATGCATCGTAATCATTTTCTATAGCACCATTACCACCCGGACTTGTATCTTCTGTCAGAAGTTAAGGAGAAAGAGATTTCCTTGGGGACAGGTTCGTTTATGAACACACGTGGAATTTGATTTATAGATAAACAATCAGTATGTCTAACAGAGTGCCAGCGAGTTCTTTCTTTTCACTGTTATATTCCAGGAAGAAGGAGTGCTGGAAAGCTGGTAACAAGGCGATTCTCTGGTCGTTTAAGAGGGCAACCCTCACCGTGTATTATGTGCACCTGCAGCATCCAGGTGTATTAAATTTCACGGCCCTTTTGTCATGCAGTTAAAAGAGCAGCCTCTGAAGCCTTTAGCTCTCTCTCCTCCCTGCGACGCCAGGTGTGAGGGTCGCATAAATACGGGAAAATGTTAAAATACGGGAGCTGCCGAGGACGAGATGTTAAAGGTTGGGTTCTTTTGCTGTGTCCTCAGTACTGAGGCTGCACCCGATACGAGTTTTCAGCTTTTAGCGCGGTGACAAGGCGGGACTCTCCAGGTCCCTCTCCCGGCTGAAGTTAAAGGAACAGCCGCCCACGGCCGGCTCGGGGGGGTGGCGGGAGCCCCTCTCCGTGGCGACGGTTCCCGGGCGATGGAGGCAGCGGCGGGGCCCGGCCGGCTCCGCTCCCGCCTGCCCCGGGGCCCGGGACGGGACA
>NW_010972764.1:3503244-3589820 GCF_000737465.1 Haliaeetus leucocephalus | reverse complement strand
CGGGGAGCGCCAGGGAGATGCAGGTGCGGGGGGGGGGGGGGGGGGGGTCGGCTGGGCCGCGGCTACACGAACGCGTTAAAAAAACCCAAAAAATCAAGGGGGAAGGGGAGCGGGGCCGGGGCCGAGCGTCCCGCGGCAGGACGCGGCTCCCCCCGGGAGCCGGGGAGAGGCGGCTGCGCTGCCTGATGGAGCCCCGGGGGGGGGCGATCCGTGTTTAGGGGAGGTCGTGCTGGGGGGGGAGTGAACCTCCTGGTGTGTGGAGTTTGCGTGGAAAAGGGGGGTTTGGAGAGGGTTCCCCCCACCCCGGTCAGGTTTTGTGGGGTGACACAGGCGAGGACTGCATCCCGGGTCGCCTGCACAGGGTGGACGGAACTGCCCTGCTCTGTCTCTGGGTGTTCTGGGGTGCCTTGGAGGCTGATAAAAGAAAATATAGCTGGGGGTAATTTCCCCTGTTACCTCCTCTGACAAGGTATTTTTACCTGCAATGAAGTTCACAAAGTTTTGTTGTGTGTAAATGAAATAGGTGGTGGCGTATTTTTAAGAGGGGGGCTGTTTCTAATGTTAATTACTTGGATTGCGACCAGACTTCGGGTATGAAAATGCTTAAGGTTCTTCTTCCAGTAACAGTGGCAGAGGATGCCCTGGAGACCTGCTGTGAGAGAGGAGGAATAATATAATGTGTGCTGACAAATCCGCTTTCCTGCTTTGTGCTGGAAACCTGTTGCTTTCAGTCCTACTCTGATCATTATTTTACTACTAGTTTGGTGGAGTCGAAACACATGATTAAGTAATTATACAACAGTTTTTCAAGTGTTAGCATTTAATGAAACTATTTTTTTTGGTGAACTATTTGTTTTCCCTTTGTTTTGGCCGAGTCCGCAGTATATCTAAAAGCAATGAAGTTTGCTGTGTGGTCTTTCACTCTTAATGGAAACTAACTTGATTACCTTTTCCTGGAAGGGGTGTGTAGTTAATAGATCCCAGGGATGGTTGGATTCCATTAGATTTCCATAATGTTAAGACAAATGCAACTCATTCTTAACTTTTGCAGTCGTTTCCAGGCCATGTTCCAAAACCATTTGGGCTGGTATTTGTGACCATACAGAAATACAGCAAGTTACTGTGCCTATCTCTTCTAAGAGTAACTTGTTTACCAGGAGGCCTCTCCTACCAGAACTTAAAACTTTCAAGTCAAGAGAATCAGCCTAATGCTGTGGTAATATCTAGAATACCCTAAACTTTCATAAAAAGACAGTACTGGGTTTACAAGAGATCAATTAAGGAAATATAATTAATTAGTTGATACATGGACCTAAGGATAAAAATGAAACCACTATCTCTTCATTAACATTCATTTTAATTTTGATTGTAGTGTTACACAGTTGAGAATCCAACTGCTGCTTTTTCCTTTTGCTTTCCTGGATATGTGGCTATGAGGTTAAGTAGTCAGAACTTTTTTTAAAGTCTATGGTTTGATTAGACCTTCATGGGCTGGAAACTTTTGTGCAACTTGGGAATTAAATCCACATTAGTAAGTATGTGTCTTGTTTTGTCTCTTTTCTAGAATGGGGCTTGATGATATAACTTCTTAATGACCAAAAATACTCTCCTGTGTTTTAGCAGCCTATATTTTGCAGAGAATGGGGTGGAGGAAGGTAGAGATGGAGGACTCCTTCCACACTTGAGCAATTCAGTTTAACCACTGATGACAAGAAAGCAGCTGTGTTATTCCTGTGCAGGGTGACTTGCCTTAATGGGAGGTTTTATTAAACAGACCAACATAATAAACCTTTTCACTTCTACCTTAAATTTGGGGATGTTCAGGCACAGTAGCCCATGTGGAAAGGAAGATTCCTTTTCCACTGCCTCCCCAGTGGTATTGCAGTGGATTTGTAAAATAATAATGGGAGATATGTAACAAATGCCTCTCTGGTGCTTTCCCAGGAAAACAAAAATTAAGACACTAAGAATCGGTCAATAGCAGGTATAGAGTAGTGTAAAGAGGGAAAAGCACTTATGTATCAGTGAAAATAAGGGAAAATGTTTAAGACATTGCCAAATAATTCTTATGAACCTGACTGAAAGAAATAAAATGCCCTCCTCTCCAATAAAAGATAAAATTTTCAGCCTAATTCTATATGCCATAATCTTGGTATTGTCCTGATAGGAAACAATCCTTAAACTTTATATTTATGTTCTGAAACAAAATACAGAAGAGGCCTTGGGTTCAGCTTCTGCCAGAGGCAGATTGTTCCAAGTCACTGAATTAATGTACGTGCGCTGCAGCAGTTATAACCCAGCAAGTCATTGCTAAGAAAAATCCTGCATTCAGCAATGTACATCAAAATGTGCAGAAAGCTGCATAATATGTGTTGTTTTGAGGAAGCACGCAAAGTTGCAAGGAGAGATGGCTTAAGGTGTGGGAACTGGAAAGAAAAAGTGGATGAGAAGATGGAACTGCTTCTTTAATGGAGAGAGTAATTCTGTGATTTTTGTGCTTGTATTTTTTTAAGCAATGATTTGATATCTTGGATCAGATTAAAGTATCCACTTGCTAACTGGTGGCAGCCAAAGTATTGGATACATTTATGAATATCAAAGCATGCAGCGAACTGCGTGAGGTGGCTGTTACTGTAGTATAAGATGGCTGAAGTAGTCTTAACAATGGCTAATGATAGCTAACCTGCTGGAAGACAGGAAAAGCTGCTTTTTGTTTCATCACCAGTAGGCTACTACAGGTAGTTAAAAGAATATGCAGCAATGGAAAGAGGAACCAATGCAGTAGCATGAGAACTATGGGTAGATTTCTTTAATTTTCTAACAGGCATTCCTAATCAAAAGCCGAGTATGCTGTCTTGTTTGGAATACGGTGACAGTTGAGCAATATATCAATATGGACTGCATTTCCTAAATATTTTTGGGCAAAGCATGACATCAAATGTTTAGATGGGAAAGAAGGATTTTTCTTAGTCACCATCAGGCTGTGACTGGTTAAAAGGTCCCTACTGATTTCAGTAGCCAGATAATTTGAAATGCTTAATAGAGACTGGTAATGAAGGAGTACGTCATCATCATCAGAAGATTTACAGGTAGGGAAGACGTCTGTTGCTTAATCTACATCAGACAATGTGTTTGTGCTCCAAACACTTAGATCAAGAATGATAACACTTCAAGAGAAGTAATGCTCATGTACCACAGAAGCAGAAAGAGGCTTAATAAGGCCAGCAGCTACAAGGAATCTTGCATGTGGTCTGAACTCCTCTACTCTGCATGTGTAGTGGGGAGATGGCAGGCTGAGGAAGCAGTAATTCCATGGCTCTGGTTGCTCAGCAACCATTCCAGCTTTCTGCTGTGTGTATGTGTGCCGGCAGTAGCAGTGGTGCTGTTTCCAGAAAGGTCTCATTTGTCACCAAGGAGTAAATTCCTGTCTGACTCAGTTGGAAGGTATGCCACGTAGGCACAGGTTGCCCATGTACAGCCCTGAAAGCCCAGGATAACTTCTAGCTTTGCATTACTGCCCCTTTTGTGGAGTTGAATGGTTTTGGCATTTCTTCATGTAATATTGAAATCTGTACTTACTATAGTGCCAAACTTGCGTAAAGGGAAGCACTCGGTTATTGGTAAATAAAGTTCTGCTTCTGTTCCTAGGTTTCTGAGTTGACATTTAAAATACCTGAAGGGTGTTGGGGCGAGGACCTAGGGTTGAACAGTGGGGCAGAGGACAGAGCTGGATGCCTTCTGGCTCCATGCTGTTGTACTGCTGCTGTGGAAAAGCTGCAGCTGGTCCAGTTTAACTGCACAACAAAAACAGGCCTGATAACACCAACAGTTCTGGGAAATAACAGCACAGCTCGCATGCTATTGTGTTTCTGGGGTACCCAGTGGTTTGTGGGGTGTTATGCTGAGTTTTTCCATAGCACATATGAACACAGTGAATTTAAAGAACCATCAGATTTTTACTACAGAAAAAAAGTTTTATTTGGTGGATAACAGTGGGTGGAGTATGCAAGCTCTAAGGGATTATGAGATCCTAACTTGGATGTGCAATCAGGTGCCAGAAGTTGGAGGCAGTAGGAAGTAGTTTCTGTTTCACCACCATTTGATTCCTAAAAATTTATATACCAAAACCATTTTAAACTTCCAGCATGGAGAAAATAACAAATTCTGCCTTTTATGAAATTCTTTTGGCACATTTCAAGATGGGAAAATGGAAAATGTGGAAATCAGGATTTCTCATGTGTGTCTAATGATTGATAGTTTGAAAAAAACCAAACAAAACCAAAACTTGCTTTCCTCCTGCTCTGAATTGTGTTCTGTTTTCAAAGTTTTTGACCCCTTCAAGAAAAATACTTATTGTGTGGTGAATTGTTAATATAAATTAGGTCAAGAAGCACAGATTTGTATTAAATCATTTCTTTTACTCTGATTTTCTATGAAATTTTGAGTGTGTTGTACAAAGGCTGTATAAGTGAGAAGTTCATATTGACATGGATTTATTAGCAGGATTTGTAGCTGATGGCATACACTGACTCTAGTGGTGAAAGATTTTTTTGGGGGGGAGGGAGTGTGCTCTTCCCAGTGTGGCTGGGTAGAGCAGTGATGGGTCCCAGCTGAGCATCCTCTTGGGCTGGCCTGTCTGTGCCTCCAGTGCAGCATATGGCAGTGATAAAGATGAGGATGCTGATGATGACTCTCTGCCCTGTCTTGTCTTTGGGACCTGTTCAAACTCCTTATTGATAGTTACTCTGATTGGAGTATGCTAATCAAATGTTATGTTGCATGTGGGTTGTTAAATCTCTGTGCACACATACTATCCAGTAATGTTTATCAAGCATCTCTGACTGTTTTCTACTTTGTTATGCATTGTGTATGGTTTTCTCTAATGTAAACTAAAATCTTCAAAGACAAAAGGCGAAGAAAGGAGGAAGTGAGGAAGGGTGATCCTCTTGCCAGAGGGAATGGCTTCCCAAGAGAAGCACCCTAAGAGCACTGGTGGAGTTTGCAGTTGCAGGCCATGGGGAATAACAGCACAAGAGCAGCAGCACTAGAACAGCAAAGGGGGAAAAAAAAAACCCCACAAACCAAAACCCAACCAACAAACCTGCTGCAGAGGCTCTGGAAAACACCCCTCCTGGCAGCTTGGTGCAAGGTTACAGAGCTGCAAGCAGCAGGCCTTTAGCATTAGTGAGGTGAAAGCACCTGGAGGTACCATGTAGTGAGATGTTTTCAATTTGTTGCAATTGGAAAGCTGAAGTTTAAATCTACTGAAATACATGAAGGGATTGTTACAGCCTCAGGAAAAAGGTGAGCTTCACTTTACCTGTGGGGGGGTTGTTGTATCTCCCTCCCAGATGATACTGACTAGCCTCTGGACAATTATTTAACTGTGGGGGAGAGGGAATTCCTGCTAAAAGCTGAGCAGCTGGGGTTTCATGAGTGTTGGTTTAGCTGCATGCAGACAATGCAGTAACTTCAGGGAAAAGCTTTTGGAATTTTATTTTGTTTTCTCAGGAGCACTGTTACAGGAGTAGTCAATTAAGATGGTCCTTTTAAAGTCTGAGGAAAATGTGAATAATGGGGGTTGATGTTGACTTCCCCCTGCCCTGGCCCCAAATTGCTGTATAGCAGTCATAGGATCTTACTCAAAAAAAGGCACTGGAGGTGCTAAGTAAAAGAGGAATCCTGATACAATGGCATGTGAGGTAACAGCCTCCAAAGGTACACTAAAAGTAGAAATCTAAATCTTGGATGTATCAATAAATAAATAACACCCCAAAGGCTTAAAGCAAGCAGTGCTTTGTTAGAAGATGACTGGTTTCAGAAAGAACCAAAGAAAAATTTTACCAAGTGGCGGGGGGGGAAGTGAATTACACTGCAGAAAAGAAAAACAAATCTATGGCCTGTGATTATTACCTTTTTATTTTTCCAGAGAAAAAGAAAAGGTATGAAAGCAGACACTAATATTTTGACTGGGTGGCAAGTGTTATGTTTTTCATGCCATAGCTGCTGCTACTAGAACTTGCCAAGAGGGTGTTTTTTGTTATTAGTCAAAGAACTGGGTAGCTTACATTACACTTAGTTGTTGCAGCTCTGTTTCACTGAATTCTTATCAAAATTAAATTGTGAAGAAATGAATAGGTAAAAGTTGCATTAACTGGAGTCTTGTTTGGTGGTAACTCCAAATGTATAAACTGAAAAATGAGTAAGACTTAAAGTCTAGTTGGAAGTAAATGTTAATTATGAAGGTCATAACCTTATTAAATAAAAAAGCATTGCCCCCATCACTTTCAAAGTTTTGAAATATGTTGAAGGAGTTAATTTCCTTTAATTGTACATGTATTAGTAAATTAAGGGGAGGGAGAGGAAACAAGGAAGACACTTTACTTGCAATGTTTTCAAACTAAGGAATTCTTATATGAGCTAGTAATACAGCTGAACACCTAGCTCTTTTGCAGTTAGCGTGGAAGAAGTGCCATGAAACTTCTGTTTTTAGCAAATGCCTATAACTCTTTTCAAAGATGGACTGGTAGGCCCACCTCAAATTAAGATTAGTAGGAATGATCCAAAGGGCAGCTGGAGGTTTAAATAACTTCCCAGTGACTGGAAAGAAATCACCATGCTCAGCATAGCTAATGGACTGTTTTAATCAATGTGTTGCTTATAATGGAGTGATAGAGTACAATGGAAATACGTTTTTCTTGAAATCTGTAATGGTATAGATATGCGCAGGTTATTTGCATCCTGCTTGCTATATGGCCCAACTCTAAGGTTTAAGGTTAACGGTTGGACTCAATGATCTTAAAGGTCTTTTCCAACCCAAATGATTCTGTAAGTTACCCAATGTGAGTACAACATGTGTTAGCTGCATAACTAGCATCTGTATCTGCAGTGTAAGATGTGATTTTTCTTGTGACCCATAGGTCAGATGAGTTACTCTTGTGAGCTCAGTGCAGCTGTGAGTGGAGTTTTAAAAAGCTTTAGAGCAATTTAGTTCAGCTGTGTCTGAACAACTGTAATAGCTGTTGATTGCAGTACAAAAGTACTGCTAAACATGTGTAGTGAAGAAGTCTGAATTCAGCATAAGTAATCAAAAACTTCAAAATGTTAACATTAAGACACAAATTCCATCTCTGGAACTGTTTTACTTGCTTCTTTGTGGATCCAGCTATGCTTCTGGTGCTGGCAACTAAGCTTAGGATGGATTTGAGCCATGGAGCAACTTGCAGGGCCTGAATCAAATGGTCTTGTCTGATTGCCATTGATAGCCAGACAAAAATGTGAGTTTTGATTTGACATTTTTGTTGGTTATTCCATGGAAAACATTCTCCAAATGGACACTTATTAATACTAAGCTACCCAGAAACATCCTGGGTTAGTACAATCAAGCTTTGTTTATTGATTTACTTAGGTGGTTTGCATACTGGCAAGAAATCAGGTGTGAATCTTTAAGGCTTATGCTGCTGAATCCCCTTCCAGGTGAAGTAAATAAAGAGCAGCAGAACAGAAAATACAAACCACTACATCACTGTCTTCACTTAAAAGGGTAACAAAGCAGCTTGTAGAAAGCAGTTAATATCTGTAAAAGTATTTACTACCTCAAAAAGAGGTAAATGACACAAATAGTCAGTTTGCTCAGCTTGCCATGCTGATGTGGCAAATTTGTCAATTATGTCTTGATAGGCTGCATCATTAGAGGAAGCTATCATCCTCACAGATTTAAAGGCAACAATCTGGAAGTTCAGTCTATTACAGGTATATTGCTAATCTGTACAAATACTTTTTTTAGATCTTCATAGTGAACTTCAGCAAAAAAGTTTCTTTTTTTCACAAATTTGTATTTCCTCATCTAATTTGCTTAAAATGGAAATTCTCTAACTTTAGAAACTTGTCTCTTGGAGTGTTCTATTTATGTTAGACTTGGTGTATTCTTAGACTTAATGAAAGAGATAAGTTTTAACTAGTGATCCAATGGTAAGTCTTGGAAACCCTTCTCAGATGATGACTCTTGTGGTTTAACCCCAGCTGACAACTAAGTACCATGCAGCAGCTTGTTCCATCCCCTCCTGGTGGGATAGGGAAGAGAATCGGAAGAGTAAAAGTGATGAAAACTCATGGGCTGAGACAAAGACAGTTTAATAGGGAAAGCAAAAGCTGCACACGCAAGCAAAGCAAAACCAGGAATTCATTCACCACTTCCCATCAGCAGGCAGGTGTTCAGCCATCTCCAGGAAAGCTGGGCTCCATCATGTGTGATGGTTATGTGGGAAGACAAATGCCATAACTCTGAATGTTCCCCCCCTGCCTTCCTGCTTCTTCCCCCAGCTTTCTATGCTGAGCATGATGTCATATGGTGTGGAATATCCCTTGGGTCAGTTGGGGTCAGCTGTCCTGGCTGTGTCCCCTCCCAACTCCTTGTGGCCCCCCCCCCTGCCTCCTCGCTGGTGGGGTGGGGGGAGAAGCAGAACAGCCCTTGGCTCTGTGATAAGCACTGCTCAGCAGTAAGAAAAACATCCTTGTGTTATCAACACAGCACAAATCCAAAACATGGCACCATACTAGCTACTATGAAGATAATTAACTCTATCCCAGCCAAAACCAGCACACTCTCATTCCAGAAGTCATGTGCAAGAGCTACAAAAGGTGGCTAGCTGTTTAGACTACAAGATGTTTGAAAAGTTATGGAACAGAGACATGATCTAAAACAAAGCTATAACAGTTCTTCAGTTCTTGACTGTAAAGATGGTGCACTTATTCTCTGGACAGCTCTGATAGCCCTTGAAAACAGAAATGCGAAGGCAACTTTTGTGTAAGGCATGATTGTTCAGGTTGGCATGGCCTGTTTACAACCTCATGGAGAGTCTGTAACTTCCAAACATGAAGCAGACAGAATGGAAACACTGTTTGGCTTAGCACTGCATGCTACACAGATAATTAGCAATTCTTTACAATAAAAATCATAGTTATTCATGCTCTTTTCTTGAAGCTAAATGCTTCATTTACTGTAATGGAATTCTGCAGATGGCAGAAAGGAAATGTTTTGTGGCTTTCTAGAAAATATACAGCAACATCATCTATTAGCATTGAATTGTTGACCCCATGTGGCATAAGACAAAGCAATCTTTGGAAATACAGTATTACAGCTTCTGCTGTTGTGCTGATTAAGAAGTTGAAGTTTTAGTTCTAGGATGGATAAGGATGTACTCACAACCTTTATGATGATACACTAACTTGTCTGAAGGATAACATGCAGGTCCTAGAGTTAGATGTTCAATTCTTTCAGAGAAACAGTGGTGACAGCGCATCTAAAGGAGGCTCCTGCAGAAAGAAGTATGCTTAGACTGTATTAGGAATAAAGACATATTTCAGCTGCTGTGTAATGTAGCAATCACATACAATAACTCTCAACATAAATTTTGCCATCATGGACCAACTTGTTTAGTACTTACTGCTGTACAGATTACAGATAGATTCATGCAGTGTTTATTTTTTGTTTTTATTGCTGAACTCTTGTCACAGTAGTTGAAATAAACCTAATTTTCATCCCTTAAGCAGGAGTCCTCAAGGAATGTAAAATAGTGGCATACCTCTAAAGGTTGATGGTAAAGATTAAGGTAACTGTACTGAGACCACTTGAACACAATTCAGCGTTTGAGTTTCAGCACTGTCATTCCTGCTTAGACAAACTGGGTAGTTATAACACCACATATTAAACTTACATCCACACTTGTGAACATAGAACAAGGAGAATGTCTACAACCAATTAAAAATAATATCTTCTTAAATTCCTCCTGACTTGGAAATATTTGCCTTGACTTTTGGAGGCTTTGCTGTCTTAATAGCGAAATTATATTTTCCATATAAAAGTGAATGGATGTCTGTAATACAGAACATATACTCTGTTGAGAGATGATATAATCACACTTAGTGCTAGTGCGTTTGTAGGGAGCTAAGTGGACAGATTGCTCCTTGCTCCATCGAGAGAGATAACCAAGCTGCAAGAAAGTATCTGTGAAAGGCCTGTATCTAATGCAAATGACCAGAGTCTTGGGACTGGAGTATCAAGTAACAACACTCAAGATGCTATAAAATGTACATGTGAATATGCAGCCTTTTTATAGCTAGCTAATTACCAGAGATCAACTTCTTAAAATTAATCTTTTGATGGTTTTGAAATCAAACTTATGAAAATGTCTTTTTTTTTAATCTAGGTAGGAAAAGCCTTGCAGAACAATTAAGACAGGAAACTCATCCCCCACCCTCCCAATATTATCTATTCCAGGACTTGTGTCCTCTGTTGTGATTGCTGGCAAGCTTCTTAAATCACTATCTCTTTGAAAAGTTTCTATTTCAGTTATTTCTGCCCTGTTGCAGAATTCTGATTTAGCAGTTTCTAGTAGCTGTGTAGATAGCAAAGGGTATGGCAGAGCCAGGTACTTCATTGTTTCAAGAATTATACTTTTTATTTTTTTTTTAATCTGGAGATGGTTACTAGTAAGATATCAATGTGACCCACTGAGACAGTAAAATAACATGACTTGGAATCCTGAATGGGTTGAACAGGTTAGTTGGTTGCAGCTCTGGAAAGGTAGGTCAGAACAAAAGCCTAATTTGTTATAAAACCTCATATTTGACGACTGACTCACCACAACTCTATTTCTAAGGTGAAATGAGCGAAAAGTTCATTAGTCCATCAACTGTTATTGCAGTGATGCTTTGTTTGCCATGCAACAGCTTGAAAAGATAATCTTTTAATTGTTTAATGCTAGACAACAGCTACTGAGTACCATTATTTGCACTTTCATTGCAGATGGTATCACAGTGTTGTCTTTGTATAGGGACCTGTGAGCTACTTTGCTGTAGGAATGGCTGGCACATGTGTTTGTATACATATATATGTATCAAATGTTGTCTGTTAGAGATTTTTCTAACTATAACCAACGACTTGCTGAATACCATTTTTTGACATAGACTATCAAGAACTTTTGCAGTGACAGAGAAAAATGGGAGCAAACCAGTGGGTGCTATAAGCAAGAAAAAGTAGGTGCCACTGCATATTTATTTGAAATGTAATCTATGGTAGTTCGGGAAGGTTGAATTGTTAATTGGTAAACATTGCTTCCAAGGGAAGTAATCCTCAGGAACTCTTCTAAAAAGAGAAGTCCAAGTCTTGGATCCTCTTCCATAAGAAACCTTGGATTTGGCTGCCTGTTTTATGCTGGAGGCCTGTATTTCTGCTTCAGAAATGTGGGAATGAGAGAATGAGAACCTCAGATGTCTTTCCTCTGAGGGAGTGGTGTGAGGAAGAAAAGGGATGGAAACACTTTCTCATGAAATCCTAACCAACTAGCCAACCTTTATGTGATAAACCAATCCAACTATGCAAATGTGAAGAATAGGTGCAAAATTTGGGGTGGGTTCCAGACCTCTGTTGAATGTATGCTTAACTGCTACTCACAAAGAAGAGGAATCCAGACAAGCTAGGGAGGCTGTAGAGCTTCAGGATGAAGTTTTGCATCGAGACTGATCCTGTTTCATGCTTTATTGAAACCAGAGAGGATGGTCTGCATCTTGCGCTTTCCTTGTCCCAGGCCTAGTAGTTGTGTGATGGAGTAAATGTGTTCAGTGAGCCAGATAAGATGAAGAAAAATCTTGCTTTTTTTGCTAGTTACTATTTAAAAAGTGAGCAATTGCCTGACAGTTGTCTGCCTTAATTCTTAGTGGACATTTTGGGGCCTGGTTTTCAGTTCATGTGCTGTCATGTGTCAGTAATTAAGCCCTTATCCAGGATGATTACCAATTTCTATATGTTAGCCAGTTGTTTACAAAGGTAGAAGTAGACTTCATGGTAGTAATGATCAGCTCAGAGACTATTGCTTTATATGCAAAATCAGCATTAGGGTTGTTCTTTTTCCATTTGCCTACACTGAATTTTCATCTGCCGCTCTAACCTGTAGTTGCTCAGTCTTGGAAGGTTTGGTAGTTCTTTGTGGTCCTTATTACCTTGAATAACTTAGTTTTGTCTGCAGACTTTATCACTCTCACAGCTTTTCCCTTTTCTACCTGACTATGTGCAGATGCCTGGAGAGCTCCACTTGCACCTTACACCTGTTGCTGTGAGAACTAACTATTCACTTTATTGCTATCCTCTCTTTCCCAACATTTAATCAACTTATTTATCTCTGAAGGGTCATTTCCCTTATGCTTTTCCTAAAAGCATTTGACAGTGGACCTTTCTGAAAGCTTTTGGCAAATCCAGGTCATGTAGATCAATCTTATTGATCAACACTAATGCTTGTTAACCCCTTCGGTGAACCTCAGCAGTTCTTGATGAGTGTTTCTCCCTTTCACAAAAACCTTGTTGACTTTTCCTTTGGAAATTAAATTAGTTGAGCTGCCCCTTAATTCTATTCTTTATTATAATGCCTGTTGTTTTACCTTGTCAGGCTTCCTCATCAGTTGTTTCTCATTCAGCTAGCCCTGAAAGTGTGCGTTTTATAAGCCAGTGACCAGTCCTCTGATACTGATGCAGAGTATGTGTCACATTAACCAGTTTTGCTCTTTTATCTTTGAGTTACTTTAGAATTTTTGGGTGACTACCCATCTGATGCATTACTTACCATTGATTTTTAAACTTTTTTTTTTGACAGCTTAAGCTGGTCCTCTGAGCTTTAATGTGTTGCTGTGTAAGTGGGAGGTTCCTATGAAGGAAATTTTGAACTCTTCTGCAGCAAAAATGTATACAAATTTAGTAATCTTCTAATGTTCTCTTGCAATATTATGATTTTTATGACATTCTGAGAAGCTTCCTACTTCTGTGATGCACTGTGAAAGAGACCTCATCAAAACTTTCTTACTTGCTAGCTGTTACTCAGACTGCTTCATCTTGCCTTATTGTATCTTTTCTAAGATTCTGTAGTTCCTTAAAATGGAAAATGTATAACTGAAATTGTCTGTTCTCACAGTAATGCCTCTTTATTTGGTAAGACCCACACATCCTGTCTGTCTTGGTAAATAGAAGGCTAATTGTGTATCTGTCTACTTAATATATTTGGTGTTTTATCTTTAAATTTTATTTTCTTAGCAGTGGATCAAATAGGCAAGCAGAGCCTGGAGAACAGATGTCTTGCCTAAAGCAGAACAGGGAATTACACTAGGACTTCTACATGGTAGGTTAATTCTTTAAGCAGTACTATCCTTCACCATAAAAGGCTTGTTGGGCAGCAAGATGACATTATTATAGGTTAAAATCTTAATCATATCTATTACCTCATCAAACAAGTAAGATGAAGAGAAAGTTGTATTTTTCAGCTATGATAGCCTTTTTTTTGTTTGTTTACTTGCTTGAGCTGAAAATGGACATTAGGTGGCTGACAAATTGTACATTCATTAGATGCTTAAAACAAAAAGCATTTTTTGGAATGACAAGCAATCCAAATGCCTGCTAGTGTAGGAAATCACTAAATATGTTAAAGTTTTTTAGTTTTTCTCAGCAAAGCAGTTAAAAAAATCTTGCCTTAAAGGTATTGAAGCCTCAACGTTATTTGACTTTGAAAGCAGTTCAAGGTAGGAAAGTCCATCCTTAGCTTTGGCTATCATTGCAGTTGTATGAAGAAAATATGGAGTTGGATATGCTTTTCTTTAAGTTCCTCCATTTCTGTTCAGTGTAGATTTTAATCTGTGATTTGTAAGTGATCATCTCTGTAAAGGACAATTTCAATTGCCACATTTTTTATAGACTGTGTTTTGTGGTCTTGTGAAAAACAGCATAGAAGTAAGGTACGCTTTTGGCTTTTAACCACTAGATGGTAGCTAACCACTATCTGTAATTACGCATAGTAAAAGAAACTTAGTTGCTGAAGCTGTGCAGTATAACACTATCAAAAAATCTTTTGACTTTGTGAGATGAACTTTCATAATTCCTAAACTAATATGAGAACTTAATATTTTCATCTAAAAAGTTTTTTCTCTAATGCGGTTGATTGTGTGCTTCATGGTTTTACTGATCTTCAGAGTGGTGATTTACCCCAAATCTGACTTAATGTTTTTTAGGGTGCTGAACATAGTCTGTCATGTGTCTCTGGATAGTCTTGACTAAAACTATTCTGAGAATGCTGAGTTACAATGCAAGATGGCATATCTTCCTTAATGTATATATAACATTATTAAAAATAATGCAGCTTCACCATGGCTTTTACATTCCTGAAGCATCTGGGGAGGAAATGTATTTTTCAAATCACAGATCTGATTGAGGATCACCAATAAAGGGCAAAAGATCATTTTTAAAGTTGATGAAAAACTGCAAGAAAACTTTTTTTTGCAAATGATAAAAATGTTTTTGTACATGTCGAATTTGGTACTGTGATAAGACAAGGAGTCCTTGTGAAGTTATTGATTATACGACCCTGCCTCAGTAAGAACCGTTCTGTTAAAAATCTTTAAAATGAACCTGGATTATTGGGCCTGGTTACACAGCCATGATATACTATTCAAACTAATGCTCTTGTGGATGTAAAGCAAATTCCTAACAATATTTTTATAGCAGTTTCAGCAGTTATCAGCTATACCAAACTTATGGCTGAGCATTATTTGTGTTTGTGGCTTGTAAGGCAAAGAAGCGGTGCAGGTGATAAGTCTTACATATGGTTGCTGACCAAAAGGTTGCTTCTTAGCCTTCTGCGTTGTTGGTTGTATTAATGGTGTGCTAAGTTGGCTCTGCTGGAAGTCTGGCTTTTGACCTTGGGACAATAGTGACCTGACAGAGGCTGTTAAGTACTGTCTCAACCACTTCATTATTTTCAGTTTTCCTTTTTAACATGTAATGAGGTGGAAGATCACAGGAAGTTGCTTTCAATAAATGTCAGAAATCTTTCCATAATGGTAACCAAGATCAGCATATTATCTAGTACTGTAAATGCAGTCTACTAAAAGGTTCTGAGTGAGAGCTGATTGAGGACATATTACAGTTGCAAAGAGGTTTTGTGTCTAAGTTAACGGTTTGTGATTATTTGATATTAACATATATTTGGGTCCCCTCCATGGGTTAGACTATTCCCTGTCATGATTGCCAGTCATATTAATTTTGCCAGCCTTTTAATTAATGTAAAAATGCCACATTCCAAGCTACTTAAATGACAGATTTCTGGAGTGACTGTTTCTTTTTGTAGATGATAAATGAGCTGACAGAGATGCTCAGCTGGGCTTGCCCCTCACAAACAAAAAGAACTAGCTGAAGACGTGGAGGTCAAGGGAAGCCTTGACTGCAGTGATCATGAGGTTGTGGAGCTTAAAACCCTGAAAGAAGTGAAACAACCAGCAGGGTCACAACCTTAGACCTTGGGACAGCAAATTTTTTATTTTTTTTCAGGGATCTGCTTGGCAGGATCCCATGAAGGACTTCCCTAGAGGGAAATGGGACTGAGGAAAACTGTTCGATCTGCAGGAACAACATCCTTGGAATTAAAGGTCATTCAACGTGCAGAAGGAAGAGCAGGCCTTGCAGAAGGCCAGCATGGATGAACATGGAGACCCTGTCTGAGCTCAAACATGCAAGCTTCCATAAAAGTTAGAATTGTGGATGGGCTGCTCAGGAGGAATATAGAGACAATGACTGACTGTGCAGAGACAGAGTTAAAAAGCTAAAGCTCAGCTGGTGTTCAAGCTTGTGAGGAGGGTGAAGGGAAGTGAGAATGGCTTTTCTAAGTACACTGGCAGCAAAAGAAAATGTAGGCCCACTGCTCAGGGACTAAGCAACAAAGAACATGGGAAAGGCAGTGTCTTTTTTACCTCAGTATTCATGAGTTTGGTTTGCCCTCTGACTTTCTTGGTCTTCAGGTCTTCTTGCAGAACGTATGGAAATGAAGGATTACTCATGGTAGCTGAAGACAGTGTTAGGGAGCACTTAAGCCAATTGGATGTATGGAAGTCAGAGCAGGTGCCTGAGGGTGCTGAGGGAGGAAACTAATGTCATTTAGAGGCCTCTTGCATCTTTGAAAGGTCATGATCTGGAGAGGTTCCTGATGACTGGAAAAAAACAAATGCCACACCCATCTTCAAAAATGAGAAAAGGGAAGGTCCAGGGAATGACAGACCAGTCAGCTGCACCTCAGTCCCTGGTAAGGTTGTGGGGCAAACTGTTCTGGAAGCCTTTTTATGGCGCATGAAGAAGGACCAAGAAGGTGCTTGCAGACAGCCAGCATAGATTTACCAATGTCAAATCCTGCATGACCAACCCGATTGCCTTCTATGATGAGATGGCTGGCTATGTAGACAAGGAGAAAGCAGTGGTCGTGTTCTTTATCTTGACTTTAGCAAGGTATTTGACAAGGTGTCCCATAATAATTTGGGTGGCAAATTGGCTGGACAAGTAGGCTTCAAGTAGTACCAAGTCCAGCTAGTGGCCAGTTGCTAGTGGTGTCCCTCAGGGACTGATACTGAGGCTAATACTGTTTAGAGTCTCTACAAATGACCTGAATGATGGGACAGAGGCTGGTGTGGGGATGGCAGGGCTGCTATTCAAACAAACCTGGACAGGCTTGAGAAATGGACTGACAGGATCCTCAAGAAATTCAATGAAACCAAATGTGAAGTCCTACAGTTAGGATGGAATAACCTTGTATGACAGTACAGGCCAGTGGCGAACTTGCTAGATAGCAGGTTTACAGAGAAGGACTGAAGGGTTATGTTCAACAGCAAGTTGAACGTGAGCCAGTAATGCGCATCACAGCAAAGAATGCTGACCACAGGCAGGGCTTAAATAGCCATCAGGTTGACAGAGCAAGTTCAGAAATGGGTCACCAAGATGGTCAGGAGGCCAGAGTGTGTGGTGTATGAGAAGATACCTAAAGAACTGGGTTTGTTCAACCCTAGGAAGAAAAGGCTAAGGGGAGACATTATTGCAGCCTGCAATCATCTAATGGGAGGGTAGGGAAAGGACAGAGCCCAACTTTTTATGAAGGTGTATGGTAATAAGAGCAAACATACACAAACTGGAACCTAGGAGATTCCAGTTAGATAGGAACAGTCTTTATGTTGGGTGGTCAAACACTGTTACAGTGCCCAAGAGGTTATGCAATCTCCATCCTTTGAGATATTCAAAACTCAGCTGCACACATGTAATTGGACTTGCTTTGAGCAGAACACTGGACTAGATAACTTCCAGAGATCTCTTTAAACCTATATGATTTTGTGGTTCTGGAAGTTAGTTGCTATGACCTTACATCATTTTATGAAAAAGCTCCATGATTCGTAGGTGGTTCTTTGAGAGATTTATTTAAGCTTCCCCTCCCCTCTGCCTTTCCTTGTTTTTTTTAAAGAAGAGCTTTTATTGATGCATGGCAAAGTTAAGCCTGTTGGGATGAGTTTTTACATTAAAAATCACATACATCCTGCAAAAAGGTAAATAATTCCTCAGTGTTCTGAATATATCTAGGAATTAACCGAGTGTTTATTATTTAACAGCATGTTTAATTTCAAAAGAGAAGGCTGTGAAGGGTTCAGAGAAGGTACAGATGTTTACTTTGATACTAAGTGCAATTTTTTTCAGTCTTTCAAGCATGTATACATGATCAGATTTCACTATAGTAGGTGGGGAAAATTGTATGGTAAAATCAGATAATGTGGGGAAAATGGTTTCTACTCGTGGTTTTTAGCAACACCGAGGTGGTCAAGTGATTTTAGATATGATTGACATTGATATGAGTGGAAGCAGAAATATTTAGGGGCATTCTAAGCCTGAAATAGGTGTAGAAATTTCTTGATTTTCTTGTTCCTAATACTGGATCATCGGTTTGTTTTTCTTGGCATTTTCAAGAGGACATCAGATTAGATTCTGTCACTGAAGTAGAAAAAATTAAGGTTATTTTAAGAAGAAAAAACTTAACATTACTTGCTGAAGAAAAATTGCTCTATTAAGCAACCATTGTACGATTGAAAAATAACTGAGACTGAATGTACTTGTATAAAAAATATGAATAGAAAACTCAGTAATTTAGTAGTCTGTAGGTAAAAGCTATTTGAAAGCTGCTTGACTGTTGTTGCTATATATTTAAACAATCATCTGTGACAAGGAAACAGAGATGTCTGTTGACATGAGGATTACTTAAGAAGGCTAAACACAAATCAGATAAGCAGTTACAAAATTGACTTTTGCAAATGGTTATGTTGCCCTTGAGTATGATGAATTGTATCTAGTGGTGTTTGTATATAAACAATATCACCTTAACAACACTGTGGTTGGTAGCAGTAATTTTCAACCCCTAATCTATAGGCAGTAAATTCTGGTGCTTAGAGACCTCTAGTTTCTCAAGTAGTCCAATTTAGTTTTCAAGTAATTTAAATGCACATTAGAACTGAATTTTAAATACAGAGCTAGAGTTAACAGTTGCTGGCTTTTTAGTCTTTATTGTATTTTCTAGAGGTTTTTTCAGTGTTCCTACAGAGAAGGAATGAAACAAATGTAAACAAAAGGTTGGGGGGAGAGTGAAAAATGATGAATCAAGAATCTTGCGCCATGGTTTAAGGCTTATTGCTGAAAAACAGTACTTGATGCTTATGTTCACTAGTACAATGTTTAGAGCTGGAAGAAAGCAACTTTGGAAACACAGCATTGGCAGAGTTATCAAGGTAAGGAAAACTGAACTTTGGACTAGGTAGAGACTAGTAACTATATAGTTTGAATAAAGGTGTGAATTGGGGGTGTGTGTGTGTAGAAAAATGTGTGTGTTAATGGTATAAGTGGATGATGTTGGTTTCACAAAACATTCCAATTATATAAAAATGGATAAACTTTGCCTTTTAAAGCAAAACATAGTATTTGGGATAGGTATTTGTCATGAGAGGTGTTTTTAGTTTGCTGTAACTGGTCTTAAGTTAATTGGTAGGGTATCAGTCAAGGCTTGGTTGTGCAATTTGTTTTGAAAGGTTAATATGCACTAGGAGATACTTATTCATTTGACCACTGGTACTTGTATCTTGTCCAGATTGTTGCAGTGCTCTAGTAATGCTATAATTTCACAAATGTTATACTGGTACAATGAAGAGCTTGATGCTAGATCTGGCAACAAAATAGGGGTGGGCTCTGCCACTAAGGAAAATTGAAGTTTAACTTCTCTCTTCCTGTAATTGTAAAATGGGAATAGAATTTTGAAGACACTATGTAGCACTGAGAAACAATAAGAAAATATAGAAGTCATTAAGACCCTTAGACTAATTTTAAAAGTTGGTTGTTTGAACAAGCTGTTCCTGGGTTAATGCAATGTTATAACAAATGTGGGAAAGCTCTGACTGATGCTTGACATTTGAGTCAGCTAAGGGGACTGCCCTAATTCTGTAGGGTATGTGTTTTTTGGAGAGGAGCAAATAAAAAGGCGTGTGTCTGTTAAACTCAGGGTGCTTGGAAAGTGTAAAATGGTTTGCAGTTTACTTCTACAGGGAACTCTGAGCAATGCTTGTGCGATATAAAACACCTTCGTCAGTTAAAGGAGAGACAGAGGAATGCCCTGTTGGTTAACTAAGTTTTGGATAAGACAGTAAATTAACAATAGAACACTTTTACTTTTTGACTCTTACTGTTGAACTTCCCAGTAAAGTTCAAGTGTATTGCTTATCCATAAGACTTTCATCTGAGAGTGTCTAAATTCAGTAATTGACAATACAGTTCAGTATTCTGACAACCAAATGCATCATTTGCTGGATAAACTGTGTTCAGGAACAAGTTTTAACTTGTGCAGTTATGACTTGCATACTAAATAACATTCATGCTAACTCTATTTGGAGTGTCTGCAGACACATCAGCAACTGCACTCTGTAATGGAGAAGTTGGCATTAGTCAATATTTGGCTTCTGAGGTTGTTCTTTCAAAGGAAAGACCCCTAGCATCTCTGACTTCTGGTCTTTTAGTACCTTCTGTTCAAGTATATATACTTATATACTCTTGTGGTAGTTAGGAAACGCTTTTTTAATTTTTATTTTATTTTAACTTAATCCCCATTTGTTGCTTCAGACTGGTGGTGTGATGGTTATGGGTTTAGGCATATGTTAAAATATATTTAGGAATCTCCCCTTTATTCTGCTTCAGGAGAAGATGTCCACTGAAATTAGCTTCCTGTGCTAAATTTTTGGTACTTAAGTATTAGGAATTTTAAGGTTTTATGTAACATAAAACAAGTGACTTGTTATAACTAGACTAATCATCAAAGAAGTACTTTTTGGTTAATTAGTTTTTGCTTTGGACTTGCATCTGTTGTAGGACTGTGTCATATGGTCTTTCTTAGTTTCGTAACTAAGAGGGGGAAAAGAAACCCAAAACTAAACACGGCTGTGCTGCTGTTCTTTAGATGAAGAACTGAGGTAAAGCTGTACCATATAAAACTTGGACAATCTTTTCAGGTATCTAAGTGAGAAAGCATTTATCTCTTATAAATACTGTTCCATCTGGATCCTCCGACATCATGGGACATTATGAGGAGGCTTTGTTGTATGGCCTTGATCAGAATTGCTGCTGATACTTTTCAGGGTTTGTATGCAAGCGTTACTGCGTGTACCAGCAGTTCCTCTCTTAACTACATAAGAGATAGCTTATGTGTTGTAGCAATCCTTCCATCTTCAAATCTTACTGTTTCTGTGGTCTGTTAAATGATGTTTATTTGAATTACAAAAACCTGCCTTTTTTTTGGTATTTTTTTTGTACAGATGCTGTTTAGGGATATGTACTTCTGTAGTTAGTCCTGCAGGACATAAAACATACAAAAACTCCCAGGCCATGACCACATTGCTGGTTTGAAGCAAGATGTGGGGGTAGTTAAAGTTAGCATCTTGAATTCTAAAGACTGAATTTTGGAACAGGTTAGTGAATTACTCCACTGAAGTTCTGGTTGATACAAAAGGATTAAGGGCTTGAAATGCACCCCTATGCAAAAATTGGGAAGGAAACAAATCTGAAATAGAAACCTACTTGTTCCCCCATGAGCCTTCTGCTCATGATGTGAACTTATCAAGGGCCATCTATATAGGTGGAGTTGGGAACTAATAACCAATGTAAGATGAATACCTTGTGTACCGATATATCTGCAGTTCTATGCTGGAAACACAGCAGAGTACACAAGTAGTCTCTCTGTAGTTTGAGTAAAACAAAAAGATTTTTTTTCTGGATTAAATAAAAGCTAACTAATTGGCAGAGTATTGTTTGTATTCTTCCATGTTAAAGATGCATTATCAGTTGTGCTCAAATTACTGAAACAACAGTTTTTAGGATTCTAGTATTATCTAGTGTGAAGCTGATTCAGCCCAAAATGGTTGCTTTTTGTATGTCTAACTAAGGGGAAAATTTCTACCCTGATTTCAGAACATGTAGGAAAGGCCAATCCTGTGTTGACATTTTCACTTTTGGGAAAGTGGAGCCCATGTTAGGGAATGACAGAGGTACAACAGTGTAAAGTACATGTACAAATTAATCTGCTACTGCATTCTTCAGTCATAGCGGTGTAAAGAACAGGGTTTTTTTGTCTGTTACATGGAAAAACATTTCCAGTGCATTCAGCCTTTATGAAGGCATGCTAGTAATTACGAGTTTACCAAATATTTGAAAATTCCTTCAGAAAGTAGGGAAGATATTTACATAAGAGTATAGAGTATATTATGCAAGTCCTGTTGGGTCTGCAAAAGCTTGTGGATAAATCACTTGTGCATACTTTATAGAGTTACTAGGTTTTTCATAATCACTGGGGAAATAAAGATTGAATTTACCACCAATGAAACATAATTCTAAATTTCTTTTGAAAATGAAATGATATTAAATCTTGTAATCCACAAGCACAATAATACCCGTAACTATTCCAGAAGGCTATTTTGTCTATAATGTAATGAGGTATATTACATATGGGAATTCAATTTAATTAGAAGAGTAGGCATACTGCTTGAAGAATGGTGTAATAGCTATAGTAAAGCATATTTGTAAACACTTGTGTACCTTGAGGCTCATGGCTTGTTTTACTTCTCATTATGTTAAAGAGATAATGTATGAAACCCTAGCTTCCTCCAGCAGCATCTGTCTTTATTAGAGAATGCTTACAATATCTTCCACGAGTAACAAAGGCCAGAATCCTGTCTTGATGGTCATATGTGACTAGACTGAAAAGCTGTGCCTAAGGACTTTGGGTGTTAAAGATAACTTGCAGAGTGATGGAGCTGCACATATGAAATACCTTTATTTTTGTTTCCCCTACAGAGCCTTTCAACAAATAAATAATATTGTACAAAAGTCTCCTGATAGAATTTTTGTGCTAAATCTGAAAATAGAACATAGGAAATCAACTGTAAAATCATAACAGGGGTCCCTTCTAAAAATGTCATTTGAGTGCCTTAAACCACAAGTATTGAAGAATGTAATAGCCTTTACTTTTTAAAATAAGTTTTAGAATTTTCTTTATTTTTGTCTTCAAAATAGATTGTAAATTTGTTGTCCACTTTGTGTTTTATAACAGCAAAAGCTCAAGGAAGAGAGGGAGGCTAAACGTGCTCGGCTGGATGGCAGGCATGATTACTTACTGGATACTGTTGCCTCTTGTGTGAATCTGGACAAAGCAGAAGTAGAAGATGCTATTCTTGATGGTAACCAGGTAATCTGATGAATTTGATAGTGAAGCTTATAGGGTGCTTTAGAATTGATAATACCGTTAAATACTTGGTGAGATAGTTGTCAGACTTCATGTCTGAGATTGCTCAGGTCTTCTCATTGAAAAAATATTTCTCAGCATTTTGTAATTAAATTAAACAGAAGTGTCCTTAGTTTCAGGACCTATTATAACACTACTGAATTGGTTAGAATTTCTGCTTTCCAGTGGTTATAGATAGTACAGTAAAACCTGTGACTGTATTTCATACTGGAACTGCAGCATGAAGTCTCTCAATCCTTGAATATATAGATTCAAGAGTCCTGTCCACAGTAGGCTGCATGCTATTGTTGTTTCCATTAGGCTACCACCAGTATTTGTGAGACTACACTGTGATCTAGTTTAGGAGATTAAATCAGGTGGAAACTACTTGCCAGAATAGAATGGCTAAGTGATCTGACTGACCACATGAGGGTTAATGCAGGGGGTAAGCAGTTAGACATATATATGTTGAGGAAATGGTGCATCAAAGTTGATGGTAAGTATTGTATGCAGTGGAAATAAATTTTGTGATTTGAAAAGAAATAATTATTTTTTTAAAACCTGAGTAGACAGCAAGTAGATCTTGTTTTATTCCCTGACACTAAACATGGTTGTCTTTTTTTTTATTTCTCTTGTAGTCTCTTTCCATCTGTGTACCTTCAAATTTATGCATTCCCATTTCAGTGTTAATATTGTTGAGAAACTGAAGGAAGTCCAGTGGAAGACTACCAAGATAGAGGGACATAGGGCATGCAAAGTAAGAGAAGAGGGAGAGGAAGAGATTGAGGGGCGGTCAAATAGTAGCCTGCAGTTGCTTGAAGAGTAGTTATGAAGATGACAGATCTGAACTCTTCTTAGTGGTTGCAGATGATATGACAAAGGCAATAGCCACAACTTGCAAATTGTTCAAGAGACCCTTCTTCATCAGGAGGGTCATGCAGCATGGGAATAAGTTACTCGAGTGAGTTGTGGAATTTCTCTTCTTAAGGTTTTTGAGACTCAGCCTAAGCAAAGTTCTACATGACCTAAGCTGCTATTGATGATACAGGAGGCTGGCCTCCAGATTTCCCGGAGGTCCTTTCCAATGTTTCTGTGATTCTGTGTGATACAGGAAATAAGCTATGCAGAACACTGTCACACAAGTTAAAAAGCAGAACTTGTTTCAGCCCTTGTGCATGCTATCTCTAAATGGGTTTCCTGGCGAACTATATTGCCTGAGAATAATTGTCAGATGAAGAAAATATTGGCAGCTGTTATACTTGGAAAGAGAAAAGCATAATAGTTTTTTTGACCTCATCTTGGAGGGCTCAGACAAGATTTTCTGGAATAGTAGTTTGTGATCTTGGTGTAACTGAGGCCCATTATTAATGGAAGAGGGATAGATGTGGCTTTTTTGCTGCTGCTGGTGATCTCTTAACCTTCTTCCTGCACTAGGAAGCCCAAAATGCTACCAGCAAATGTTTCTGAAGAAGAACTTCCAGAAGTAGAAGACTTTTCTGCTGGAAGATTGCTATGTAGTTAGGGACTACATGAAACAATGTCTCATAGGTCTAGAAAAATAATGGATTAGGCCAGACTTTCAAGTGCTGAAACACTGATCAGCATACTAGTGTAGAGCAATTAACTTTCTTCCTAGGCCTGTATGGCCTATACATGAGATTGCTGGACTGCACTACCAATACATGGTTCAAGGATGCTTGATGGCAGCCTTAAATTGGAGAACTGTGAAATTGTCCTGATGCTTAAAATATAAATAAAGGCTTCCTCTGTTGCTATGATATGGAATAACTGCAGCTGTGAGTCTTATGCTTTCAGCTAGTTAGCTGAATGGCAGTAAGAATAACATGGGTGAGGGACTTCAATGAGGTGCTGCTGCACTTCAGTAAATGAAGAAATGTCCTGTTCCCTCAGTTTGAGAAACGACACACAGCATGTACACTAAGTGGTTTCAGTACACTGAAACATGGCCTGGCTATACTCTGTTGTGTTCAGCATGGAAAAATTTAAATGATTCAATTAAGTAGGTGTGTGCTGCTAAAGTACAAGGCAACTCAATCATTTTGGGGGGAGTAGTAACTGGGCCTGGTATAATTTTATTATTGAACAATGATTATGTGATAAGTGTTTGTCAGCCCTTTTTGTTAAAAAGCTGAGCAAGTTAAACTTTTTGTAGTGGGTGTGCTATGCATAATGATCTCAACATTATCTTAAACAGATAGAGCGCATTGACAAGTTCCTGGCCCCTGGAGGTCTTCGTCATCTGATGTTCTACTATCAAGACGTGGAGGCAACAGATATGGGTAAAGCAACTTAGGTTCTCCTGCAATGTGTTTTAGTTGTGCTGAACAAGCATGCAAGGAAAAAGCAAATAGTAAAGCTCTTACAAACTGGGCCTTAAGGCAAGTCAAGTTTGGTCATACTGGGACATTGATCCTTGCTCATGAAATGAAGATGGATGAAATTACTGAAGCTTATTAGTGCACCTCTGCATATTGCTAGTATGCAGCAGCAAGGTACTTCCTTGCAAGCCTAGCAACTCTTGCCTGGGGGTCTGGGAAATGGTTTTTGATAGTTAAAAGATGACTTTTACACAAGGTGAGCAGTGACAGGTGCTCTGTCCCCTCCCCTCCAATCGTGCCACCAGTCTGTCCTAGAAGCCCTCCACATTTCTTGGTGTATGACCATCTATCCAGGTGGTCCTGTTATGACTAATGGCCCCAGGAGGCCTGCATTATGGGTAGCAGGGCCGTTATCCCAGAATTCCCTTCTGCTCATATCCCCTTCCCTTCCCCAGTGCCCCCATGTTACCACATGTCAGGGAGAAGCCTCCATCTCACCCTGGAGGCAGCTCAGGACTCCGGTGACAAGGACATCCTCCCTTTGCCCATGGCTTCTGTCCCAGAGCCTCCAGTGCTGCTGCCATTGGGACTAGCCAGGTGCTATGTGACCTCTGAGACCCGTGATTGGTTGGTGGGAGTTCACCCCACTTGTTTACCCTTGTAAAGGCCTTGTAAATATATCTATGTATATCTGTATAAATATATGTGTTTATACATATGTAAACATACCTATATGAGTGTATAAATAGTTATTTATGTATTTTCAGCATATATGTATGTATATACCTAAAAGGTATCAAAAGACTGTGTAATATGATATCAGCAACTCTAACAATTAAAATTTAAATGTACATACAAAGAAAATCAAATGAAAATACAGACTCAGCCACTAATTTAGAAATCTGCTAAACAAGTTTTAACATGCTTGAGTTGAAGTGGTGGAAGTATGTTGGAGGGAGCGTGAGGCAAGGGACAAAGCCTAGGAATCTAATCAGAGTCTCCCTCACCCACCCCCAAACTGATCAGATGATCCTACAGTATCATTGTGGCAGAGTCTTTAAAAGAATTTTCTGTGCTGATCGTGCTGGGGTTGTGGTTCACAGACTAGCAAAGCAGAAATCACAGTTATAGTGATGGCTACTTATCAGTGAAGTGAAATGAATTTTTGTGGTATTACATGCATCTTGTTGGCAAGGGCACTTACTACACACCACCTCAAATACAAGCTGGTTTTCTGACCCAGATGTGGATCAGCGGACCCTTCTGTTAGGGCAGAAGATGATCCTATGAAGGGTGCCTACAAGATACTTTGTGTGCCTGCAGAACAGGAGGCTGTGTATCTCTGAGTTCAGGAAGATGTACTCCAGAGTCCGAAGCGGCTATTTCAAAGTCTGGTTTTATGCCCACCCTCACGTGCAGATTTTTTGCAGTGTTTTGAATGATACTTTTAATATGCAGTGTAATAACTTCTAGCACCCTTTTCAGTAACAGTACCTCTTTTCTAAAGAGAATGCAGAGTGTATCCCTTACTCTAGCTCCATATGTTGTGGGAATGCCCTGAGAACTGGGATGACTATTGCTGGTCTAACCTCTGTAATTACTGAAGTACAAGGATAGGGCAAGTTAATGTTAATTGGCAATAAATCAAATTAAGATTCTCAGTCAAAACTGGTGACAGAGTCCTTGATGTACTTCTAAGGTAAACAAAAAAGACTTCTGCAGGAGCTGTGATGAAAAAGGGGAGTGGGAAAGGTGATGTGAACAAAAGGGTGGGGAGGGGACTTACCGGTGGCCACATGAAGCAGAATAGGGATCTCTGGGGCAGATGCCCATGTACCTGAAAGAAAAAAGGGCAAGGGACTTGTCACTTTTTGCAATTTTTTGGATGTTGTCCTTTACTACCAGTATCAACAATTCACTCTTTGATCTTTTTATTGTTTCAGTGTCTCACTGAGATGTCTATGCACATGACTTTACTTTGAGGTAACACCAGAAAACTAGCAGCAGAGAAGTAACATGGCCAAAACCACAATTTAAGAGAATTATTTTTTTCCCCCGGAGATACTGCTACTTCTTGGTGACTCTTCACAAGTGTTACCAACAGCCTAAACATGGGAGCAGCATATTCATGTTGCGGGAAGAAGAAAGGACAGGGAAGTCCCTTATAGCTCCCTTGCTGTTTGTTTTGTTTTGTTTTCCCCCACAAAGAATCTGCTGTGGCATCTCTTTCCTTGTTTTCAAAAATACTGTTTCTTTTTTTTTCTGTCAGACTTATGTCTACATCTTTTTAAGGAAAGACAGTTGATAATAGCTTCTCTGAAGTAAGCTACGTTTGCTGACTTTTTTTTTTAAAGCAATAGGGCATTACCTGCAACTGCATGATAGAGAGCTATGTAAGAGGATCTTGAACCTGAACCTTTGCTTAAAAGGAACAGAAAACAAATAAGTGAATAGAAATGAAAGGGTTTTGATGCACAAATGGCAAAAGTAGATGAAATAGTTCTTACTGTGCTGTGAAGATTCCGGATGCTGTGTACTGTCTGTGGATAGTCCCATGGGGTGGCTCCAGGGGACTGGGACTTGAAGATAGACAAATGATGACTGAAGTGTTTGTTTAGAAGACTTTTCTTTGAATAAATAATCAGTGGGTTTTAAATGGTTCTTTTATTTGAATCTATAGAGAGCTTCGGCCTTCCAGGAACAGGAATGAACTCTCATTTGACAAAGAAGAAACCTAAAGTATTTGTGACAGAGGGAAAAGAAGTTGCTTTAACTGGCGTATGCATTTTCTTCATTAGAGCTAATCTTTTTAAACCCATCACAACTGAGAATATCTATCAGGTAAGAGTCAGTGACTGCTGATCACTGTACATAATCTTGTATAAAATTCATTTTCATCTTGGGGTATTTGCTCTCGGCACGTAATTTGACAGCCTTTGATGTGGAGGAATGAGCAGAAGGACACAGTTTGGCTAAATAAACACAGGACAAAAAAGGAGGGGAATAGAAAAGCCAACATTACCTAGCAGTAGCAGCTTCAAGTGTATTATTGCTATGAAGAAATGTTGCTAAGGAGGAATATTTATGACAATCCAGAATGACAAAGAGTAATTGGTCAATACCTAAATAATAAGCTGTTAAATTTCAATAAGTGCTAGCAAATCCATTAAACAAACAAAAATAGTTTTATTTCTGAGAGTGTATATGCAAATTATATATGAAAAAGTTTTTACTGGTGAGAGAGTCCTTACATCTATGACAGTCTGAAGTGAGTAAAGCTGGATCAAGTGCTCCAGTAGTGAGGAGCACAGAGCAAAATGTAGGGAATCATACAGTTGTAGTCAGAGTGCTAAAATAAGAATGATGGGCTGAATGAGAATCTAGTGTTGTGGAAAATTTTCTGTACACTTCAGAATGGGAACTTTCAAGTACAACTCCGAAGCCAGCAAATTTTAACTTTCCTCATTTCTAGGAAAACCTCTTAAAACTGTATTTTGACCAGATAGGCAAGAAACAGAAGAGCAAAGGGTGGGTGAGCTGGTTGTCATCACCAGATTATTACTTGTTTTCTACAGGTATATGCTTTAAAGTTTTATGCTTAACCTCTTAATTTTTTTTGATGATTTTGAAAGATCTGTCTTAGATTTTGGTCAATTATATACTGTCATGGTTTAACCCCAGCCAGCAACTAAGCACCACGCAGCCGCTTACTCACTCCCCCCCCCATCCAGTGGGATGGGGGAGAAAATCAGGAAAAGAAGTAAAACTCCTGGGTTGAGATAAGAACGGTTTAATAGAACAGAAAAGAAGAAACTAATAATGATAATGATAACACTAATAAAATGACAACAGTAGTAATAAAAGGATTGAAATGTACAAATGATGCGCGGGGCAATTGCTCACCACCCGCCGACTGACACCCAGCCAGTCCCCGAGCGGCGAATCCCTGCCCCCCCACTTCCCAGTTCCTAAACTAGATGGGACGTCACATGGTATGGAATCATATTAAACATTTGAAGATTTTTTGCTTAATGCTTGCAAGTTGGTAATTGCAACTGAAAGATGTCTAAAGCAGACTTCTTCACAAGTAATGATATAGCCCTTGCTCGCTCATAGTAGATAATACCTTAAAACTAGGAGAGACAAGTTGAAAAGTAAAAATTATATGTCTGAAGACACATCTAATGTGTGATACTTAAATACAAGTTGTTTGGTGTTAAATTGTTGAAAAAAAAAAATCTTGCGGTACCTTCTAATGAAGCAAAAAATAGCTGGTAGATTAATGTAATTTACCTTGGAAGTCTTCAGAGTCTTTTTCAGAATGTCTAAAAAGCAGATGTTCTGTGAATTGTTCTCTTTCAAACTATAGAGAGGAATTCTTCCTGACCCAAAATCTTTGGCCAATTGCAAGTCCGAATTAACGGTCGTTCGTAATTCTTTTGGTATCTAAGCCTTTTAAGTACATTGATGTCTGCCTATGTATATACATATGTATGTATGAATATATTCAAAAATATAATTCTGATAGAAGTGGCAGGCTGGAATCATTTTATTCACCCATATAAACTGAGCTTTATAGAGGTCTCTTATACTCTCATATTTTGGAAGTGTTTTCAGATCTTAGTTTCTGCAGTTTTGTATGACACACTGTGATCCTGTGCAAACCTTGCAGCCCCTGCTAGCAAGAATTGTGCTGTTAGCTTGAAGAGCACTTGTACACACTGGTAACTTCTGAGATGCTCAGGACAATAGGACTGGAATAAATATAATGATGGCAAAATTTTGGTTTTTTTAACTTGTATTGTGTTTCTTTTACAGGAAATAAATTTTAATATGATGAATGTAGGTCGAGATGGCTTACTAAAAAGTGTTGAGCAGTTGATATCAGAAATCTTCATTCCAGCCTTACAGACTATGGACTCTGGTTGGGTCGAATGTGGTGAACCTCAACAAGCTTCCAAGATTAAGCAGGACTTCCTTTGTTCCCTTGAAGTGTTTGTTAGTGTGCTATCAGGAGCTCAGCAAAGTCTGTTGGAAAAGGTAGTATGCTCATGTGGCAAACAAACTGAGCTAGCTGTAGAATGTCTCTTGCTCTGGAGCTTTTGAATTAATTGCTGTTGTAGGATACTCATAAAAATTGTGTGTGTTAAACTGGAGAAAAAAAACCCCACTTGTTTGTTGTCATCAGTAACTTGTTACACTTTGGTCTGTGGCTTTAACAATTCTGCAGGTCCTTCTGTTCTTGTTTGTTCTGGCACCAGTTTTTTAAAGCTATTAACTTCTTGACTCTCCAATGGCTGTGGCCACTCTTAAACCAAGATTGATTAATGTATGACAAACAGTTGCTTTAACTCTTAATTTCTACTTGGCCATTGTGAAGGAAAGAACATGAGAGTACAGCTGCCAGGCTGGTGAATTCTCCAGATTCTGGAGCCCAGTTCTGGCTCAAACCAGTTGAATTTAAACTGAAGTGGGAATATGAAGTGAGACACCCCAAGTGGGGAAGCCAGTTACTTTTTAAAGTTCCTGGATTATTTGGCATGAACGTTTCAGCATTTCAAGTTTTTTTAAACTTGTATTTTAGGTTGATCTGAAGAAGTGTGAAACATATGATCTGAAAACTCTAAGAGGACCTTCAGATTACTTGGTGGTTGCTAACAGCATAGATGCTCTTGAAAGAATAGAAGCCTGCATGAAAGGATGGACCAAACAAATTGAACAGGTGATACACTGGACAAATGTGAAATACGACAACATCAGCATATTGGCAGATGAGTTTAATCCTGTTGGCATATAGCTACCTTTCTATGAAGTTGTAGATGAGATCATTCCCTGTGTTTTAAAGTACTGTTGGCATGTTTTGTGTGCTTTTACTTGTCAATGAGAATATTATTGAGAGCTTTTTCCATCTACTAGTAAATAAAGCATACACATGTCTTTGGAAGCTTAATCCCCTGTTTTCGATAATCAACTATTCTTAAAGTAGAAAACAGCTAGTGATTCCCAGTGGATTTAATGAAAGCAGAATTAATGTGATAATTCAGTGAACACGATTTTCAGTGGTTAAAATCATACTTTGGAACATGCTTTGCAGGTTATTTGCAGAAAATGTAATTGTCTGTAACGGTGCTCTTGAGATGCTACTCCCTCTTTAACTCAAAACTAAAAAGGCAAAGCAAAATTAAGGTCTCTTATGTGAGGTGGTGGTGGCTGAGTTAGGTAATTTATCACAGGAGGTTAATACTAGGAGTTAAATTATGAATTAATCCATGCACGTAAATATTAGCATCACTCACTAATATTATTGTATGATAAAAGGTTCTTGCAGTAAATAACCAGTTGAGAAAGGAAGCTGATGACCTTGGACCACGAGTAGAGCTTGATTACTGGAAAAAGAGATTGTCAAAATTCAACTACCTTACAGACCAGCTGAAGAGCCCAGATGTGAAGGCAGTGCTTGGAGTACTTTCTGCTGCTAAATCCAAACTGCTGAAGGTTTCTGTTTTGAATTATGCCAGATGTAAAGACTAGAAATGCTCTGTATGCCTTAGTTCATTTTGGTGATGTATGTAATGTTGCTGGTGGGGAAAATATGGAAGCATCTTTGGCTTTTGTTGTCTTTGTCCTTCCCTATTCTTCATGTTGAGTAGATAAGTTTTAAATCTAGTTTAATTTACGGGAAAAGACTGGGACTCCCCTTTGTCTGAAGGCTGATAATGTACTGCATCCACATGGCTCAACAGAAATAAATACTTATCTTTGAAAAGTTGATTATTAAATCAGAAAATTGAATTCATGAACTGGGTATTTAATGAAAAGAAGATAAAACCCCTCTTTTTTTAAACCTCTTATGTAGTTACAGTGTCTGTTCAAACTGCTTGTGGGGTCTTAACTTCTTACATGGACATAACAAGTTAAAGTCCCATCACAAACCAAAAAATAAGTTTATAAAACAGTTCCGGCTCATCAAATACAATGGTTATATATTCATCAGTCCAAGCAAAAATAGTTACCAGAGGATGTCTATGTATTATACAGCAGCTTGACTTGATGCTACTACTGACATAACTTGTTAAGCTCAGTGGTCTAACTGTATGTTCACAGTCAAATTAATGAAAGCAAAACGAGGACTTGTTCCTTATCTTGTGTAAACAAGTGTAACTCTGAAGTAATGGATCTGTGCTTTCAAATGTGTTTAAAGGCTAATGACAGAACAGAGTGATCTCAAAACAGTTTTTCTGAAATGTGTGGTGGTTTTTTCCAACTTTCTATTCTTAGAACTGGCGAGCGTTGGATATTCGCATCACAGATGCAGCAAATGAAGCTAAAGATAATGTGAAGTATCTATATTCTCTGGAAAAATGTTGTGACCCATTATACAATAGTGATCCTGTAAGCAGAACTTTTAAATTCTTAACATAAATCTCTTGAGACAACTAAAATGAATGTTGTAGGATCAGTTTGGAAATGACATAGGTAGCATTTTAGGTATGCATCTCCAGTTTGAGACTTTGTTCAGTTATGCCATAAGTGGCCTAGTGTGGATTTCTGGCTACAAAATCAAGTATGTGTTATTTTCTTGCTGTGGTATCTATGAAACTTTTGGTCTGATGATGAAGATGGATTCTGTGCTGTGGGAGGAAGTGAAATCTTTGCGATTAAAAGAAAAAAAACAAGGGGGTGAAAGTGAACCTTGTGCTATGCTAAAGACAAAGGCTGAGCTTTTGTCTTTGTGTTGGTGGTCAGGTCATGCTTAGCTTAACATTTATAAGGCAATTTTCAGCTTCTGGGATTAGGAAAACAAACATAGTTATGTAAATATTAAGGTGTAAATATAAATCATCTTCTCATACTGTAGTAACAGGATAACAAGCAAGTGTAACAAGCAGTAAACAAAACCAGCCAACCTAAAGCATAGGAGGGAAGATGTACTGTCCCATTATCTGCTAAAGTAGGTGGCAAATGGTTGCTTTTACTAAAACTGGTTTTGTGACTGACTCTGGGTCTTGCTAGTCAGAGAAATATAATGAGTAACCATGAAGACACAAAGCTTTGACCATCCTAGCTACCTCTCTCTCTCCATGCTTTTCCTAAGTATAATTGCTTCCAAACAGTGCTCTGAGCAACCATGGTATGGCTCTGTTTGTTTCCATTTACTGGATGGTATTAGAACAGCGTGTTCTTTCAGTGTTTCCCAATCTGATATTTGAGTCCCTCTGAGGAATGGTTAGTACAATACCCATACCAAACAGAGTTAAAGTGAGTGTGCTTGCTATTGGCACTCTACAGGGTCTGTTGAACTTAATCTGCTTTGTGCTCCCCATGCTGGCTTTTACCAAGGAGGAAGTGGTGCAGCTTCAGAGATATTTAGCTTTGAGAGGGTGTAGCACTTAGGGTGGAAGCCAGCGAGGCATGGAGTGTGAAGCTCTCCCTTACTGATATTTACCTGTCCCATGTTGAGCACCACTTTGGTAATCTAGTAAAACTGTCATTGCTTTGGAAATTCAGATGTGAGGAGGAGCTGTCTAAAAAAATCTGTCTGGCCCATTTGTGGGCTGAAAACAGGACTGCTGGGCTTTTGAAATGATGCTTCTCTTCAAAGTATTCAGCAGAAGGCCTTTCTTTTGTACACAAGACTTACTGAAAACCATACAGCGTATGGAGAATTAAAACGGGTGTGGTGTGTTAACCTTGGCTATGGGCGAAGCACTCTGTCACTCCATCTCCTCAAAAGGACGGGGGGAGGATATAGGATGAAAAAGCTCATGGATTTGTCAAAGACGGGGAGATCACTTACCTGTTGTCATCATGGGCAAAACAGACTCGACTAGGGGAAGAGTAATTATATTTTTTTGACAGTGAAAATAGATTGGGTAGCGAGAAACAAAGACAAAAATTAAAACCACATTCCCCCCCCTCCCTTACCAGGCTCAGCTTCACCCCTTCACGCCTGACTGCTCTTACCCCCTCCCCGCTGAGGGGGACGCGGAGTGGGGGGCTGCGCTCCGCCCCTCCCAGCTCCTCTCCGCCGCTCCTGCCTCCTCACGCTGGTCCCCGCTCCGGCATGGCTCCTCTCCGGGGCCGCAGGGCCGTCCCTGCCGGGGGGGGGAGCACCTCCCGCCCTCCTCCCGCTCTCCCCTCGGGGCTGGCAGGGCTGTTTCTCACCCCGTTTCCCTCAGCCCTTTTGCCCTTTCTTCCCCAGGCTTTCCCCGAGGCTGAGGGGCTCGGTGGGAACCGGCTGGAACCGGCCCGGGGCAGCCCCTAGTCTCTCCTCACAGGAGTGGCCGCTGCTGCAGCCCCTTCAACACCACCTGGGTGCCTGCACCCCAAAGAACGGGCAATAAGATCACCTCCTCCTAGGCACTTCATCTGTTGTATATAATTTTTTAATTACCTAAATGCCAGTACTATAGGAAAGCTGTTCTTCGTATTTCCTTTATTCAAACGAGTGCTGTGAGGCTTAATGCGATTTTTGGGCTTTCCTTATACGCAAGCTTCCACCAGGGTTAGCAAAAGAGTGTACAAATGTACTTTTGTGAAAATAAGTGGTACTTTTGAAGAGGCCTTTGTCTCTATCAAGTTTCACTCGCTGACCAGAATTCTTCCAGCCGAGACTAGTGAAAATTTTTCACCCAAACTGAATCGTAGAGCTTGGAGGGTGAAGTAGGACAGGCAGCTCCACAGGAGAAGCCCAGGTAAACTGAGGCAGAAACATTAGGAAGACAATGTTCATAATGTTTTTGTATTCTCTAATTATGTGTCTAGCTAATGTATGGCAAGAAAAGTACTGAGTAGAACTCAAACTGTGTTTCTTCCCAGGTATCCATGGTGGATGCTATTCCAGGACTGATAAATGCAATTAAAATGATTCAGAGTATCTCTCAGTATTACAACACGTCTGAAAAGATATCTTCATTGTTTGTGAAGGTCAGTGCTACAGCGTGAAAGGAAATTTTCACAGATATTTTTTGTGTGGTGTTGCTTGAGTGAGAGACAGAAAATACAAAGGCACCAAGTGATTGAAGAGGCAGCATTTTGTTTAATTTAATGCTGCTTTTTGAGTGTATAGAGAATTGGAAATAGTGATAAAACTACCTAAAAGTTAGAACTTAGTTTACTGTCTGTAATTTGCAGTTGTAAGAATTTTTTTCATACTTGAAGATCAGGGATAATCTTAACCCTGATGTGAATAGATTGAGGGTGAGCGTAGTTAATCAACAATATTTTGGTTGTGTAATGGTTTGGAGGCTGGATATTGCAAGGATGACAGTCTGTCTATGTGGCTGGTGTTTGGTATTGGTATTTTGCAGGCTTTAGGCTGGTGGAGTCAGAGGTATGGGGTGAGACTGAAAGAAGGGCAAGGTCTGCTTTGTCTTGAAATGTCTTTTTCACAAGGTTAAAACTGCTTTTAGGTGACCAATCAGATGATTACAGCATGCAAATCTTACATTACAAACAACAATACAGCCACCATCTGGAATCAACCTCAGGAGAGAGTTATGGAAAAGCTACAAGCAGCCATTAGACTTAAACAGGTAGGTGAGAAGAACATGTGGAAAACAGAATATAAAGTGAGATTTAGGAGAGCATGATTAGGAAAACTCTATTTTATATGAGGAAGCAATGTTATAATGAAAGAAAATGAACCAATTAAAAAATATCCTTTGTAACTGGAGCATTTATATTAGAGCTAACAGGGGATTTACCTGGGTTTCTGCTGATCTTCCACAAACAGGATTTTGATGCTTAGCCTAACTTAACTGTGCTTCTTATGTGAGAATTACTTGGATTTTCATGCCTGAGTTTCTCTAGAAAGTGTCCTCTCATGTGATGAGGAGGGATGTGTGATAGAAATGAAAACGGGGAGTTACTGAACTGAATATATTTCAGAGATGTGTGGATAACCTATACCTTTAGAAAGCACAATTTAGTGAACTGAGAAGAATTCAGCTGTTCAGGTTGTATAGACCCATTGGAAAGATAGCCTTTTGTGGTTTGTTTTTTTTCATACACTTCCATGACCATTTTGGGATTTTTTAAAAAAAATTTTTTTTTTTCCCCTTCCTTTAGAACATAGTATCATAGAATAATTCAGCTTGGAAGGATCCTCAGCAGGTATCTAGTTCAACCTTCTGCTCAAAGCCAAAGCAGGGGCAGCTGTGAGATCAAGCTTGGTTGCCCGGTCCTTTATCTAGTCCTGTCTTGAAGTTCTCCAAGGATTGAGAGACTGCCCAGCCTTGCTGGGCAACCTCTTTAACCGCTTGACTGTCCTTAGGGTGAAAGATTTTCTCCTTATATCTAGTCAGAACATCTTCTGTTTCAATTTATGCCTGTTGCCTTTTGGCCTCTATCCATGTGTTACTGTGAAAAGCTTAGCTTTGTCTTTTTGATAACCTCTATGTAGATATTGGAAGGTCTGTATTAGACTTTCTCCATTATTACTTTTTGATTCTTCAATAATATGTGCTTGGATGACTAGAACTTTATCCTGACAACTTCTGAAGCAGCAAATCTTGCATAGTTATAGCACAAATTAGTGTAAATTTATATGACATCTTACCATCAGCAATGAGTAGTAAATTTGTGTATTTCTGTATAGATACAGTAAATTATTAAATTGCTGCATTGAAGTATGTTGAAGGATTAGGTTTTTATTTGAGTCTTAATACTTCCAAAAGCTTTCAGAAAAATAATAGATTAAAACTTAAAATTTGAATCACTAACAACTTAGGAAACTCTGGGCCCTTTGTATTAATATCCCCAAGTGGGGTTATTCATACGTATATGTGATTAAAAAATAACGAACATTGTATTTTAGAGAACTACTATTGAAAGAAACCATTCCAAGCAAATCTGTTGGCTATGTAATCTGACTTTGGGAAGAATTTACTTTTAACATGTTTGGAGTAAGGTTTGTGCCCAGTTAAGAAAGTGGATGAAAACTATATGCTGCTACGGAGTAGCATTCCAACTTCCGAAGGGTTTTTGTTCTGGAATGTGATTTTGGAAAATCTGAAACATTATTATTCAATAAAACTGCCTAACACACAATCATTATTTTCAGTCTCTGAAAACTGCAGTCTGGGTTGTCATCTTGGATATTCAGTAAATACATCAAGCCCGGCTATAAAATGGACAGAACAGAATTTCACGCTAGCTAAGGATGAAATGTACCAATACATATATGTGTAGTTCATTCATTTGATGAAATGGGTGATCCTGTAATGGTATTGTTGGGTTAGTTTTCAGAGACAAGTTCTGTTACTGTCTTTATAATGTTAATAATAATTTCTTGATGAAACTTCTACTTGCTATCAAGTTAGGATAATATCTGTGTGAATTTTGTTCTAGCTGATGATTATGCCTTTTATTATATGCTTGACATTCTTCTTTTAAATTCTTTTGTTTTAGGAGTATCAAAATTGCTTTCACAAGATAAAAGAGAAATTGGAACAAAATCCAGCTGAAAGACAGTTTGATTTTAGTGAGATGTATATCTTTGGAAAATTTGAAACCTTTCATCGACGTCTGATAAAGATAATAGATGTGTTCAATACTATGAAAACCTACTCGGTTCTACAGGAGTCTAAGATAGAGGGATTGGAAGGAATGATCACAAAATATGAGGTACGTAGTAAATTTTGGGTATCCTGTCAATCTGACTTGAACTTTAAACAATAAATAATTATGAAAATTAGAAAAGTGTTTATCAAGAGAAAAATTAACTCTGTAAGTTGTGTTAAAATTACTGTGTAATAGCAATGTAAGTATGTGATTGCTGGGGAAGCGAGCAGACAAGATGAACACGGGGCAGGAGGACATGGGAAAGAGGTATGTTAAAATCAAAGTTGATTGTAAAAAGCAACAAAATGGGAGGACTATGTAACAGGAGTAATTGGAGCCATGGTTTTGTGTTACAATCAGGAGAAAAAGTGAGAAGTGCAACATTTCTGTCTTCACAAATGTTTTGCTGGATACGTAAGTATACTGTGACCGAAACTGCAGACTGTCTTCATCTCTTGCCCATTAATCTAGGGGTACGTGATCAGTGCCTGCTGCTGAGGCTGGCTCCATTGCCACAGTGGTTGACAGTGAAGTCATATTTTCTTGCAGCTTGGGGTGAAAAAAGCCCTAGCTGAATTTCTGTGTTGCATAAATACAAACAAATGTAACTTTGATTTCTTCAAATAAGTAATCAGAAAAACTTCCAAACCCTCCAAAAAACTTGGACTCTCAGATTTACTTGTTTCATTAAGGAAACAGTGAGCTTAATTCCAGCAAAACAGATTATTAACTTTACTTAAAATCTGTACTCTAGATCTAGAGTACAGTCATCAGTTTTGTGTTTTATGGGGGGATAAAAGGGTTAATTCATATCTTTAGATTGAGGGAGGAAGAGAATTGACTTAGCTGGTTTGCTCTGGAAAGCTCTTCAAACTTAGGCATTTTCTTTTTTAACAGCAAAATCCCTTTGCTTGTTAGTATTACTATTCAGGTTTCTTTCCTGGTCCTTTTATTTAGTAGTAGTGAGACTTGAACAAGGAGCTATTCTAAGAATATAAATATGCTAAATCATGCCCTTTTCCTTCTTTCTTTCTGAGGTTAACTTTCTTTTCTAGCAAGTAGAGTCTTCCCTGCTTTTACTGAGCTTGGGTTAACTTACCTTATTGTGTGTGTATCTTAGTGCAGTATTATAATTATGGCACTTGTAAATATTAAATCAGAAGTATTCAATGTGTGGAGTTTGTAGGCTGCTTTTAGAGACTACATGCGATACAGTGGCAGTACAGGCAAACGTGGCATTCTAATTTGCTTTACCCTGTCCTTTTCCTTTTTGTTACGACCATGAATAAATCACTTTGCTTTAGTTAAGTAACTGTAGGGTAGAATGTGAGCATTCCATGGTCCATCCTGGTTTGATTCACTCCTTGTTGCAGTCTGGGGTTTTGATTTCTTGACTGCATCCTTCATAATGGCCAGTTTTCTCCTTTGTTCTCTTCTATAGTCATCTGAGAAGAAACCTGGGCACAACTGGAAGGATAGCTTGGTCCAAGACTATTCCACGTGGGCAGGATAGGTGTGGGCTGCTCTAAATTTTGCTCCTTTCACTGAGAGCTGCTCTCTAAAGTTGTGCCAGCAGGCTTTTCAGGAACTCAGGTTGCTGAGAATTTTCAGGTCATACTATAAAGATACTATTTTGGTAGGCTGGAACATAAGCATCTTGTTTATTTGGGGCATTTGTATTTGAAAAGCTGCCTGTGACCATTAGCCCAGGCTGTGATGCAGTCTGCAAACTCTATACAGATAGTCAGCATTATCTCTTGCAGTACTCAAGGCCTAAAGTAAGCTTTGTGTGAGATGTAGTTAAAGGTGAAGTCAGTTTCATTTGGGGGTGAAGGGGGGGTAAGGGGAAATTTATATATGCTTGGGTAGAAAATACTGCATGGAAGGTTCTGGATAGTATGCATAAAGGGCAGAAAGTGATTGCACTTTTTAACAGTGTCAAAATTGAGGTACTGAAGTATTTGGTATGGACCATAGCTATAATTATGTGACTGATTATATTACTTGAAAAAGTTTTACGATAGGAAGTTATTATGTTGCAGTTATGCTTTACCACTTAGTTACTATCTAGGATTTGCTTGTTTTTAGAGGAAAAGATGAAATTTTTATTTACAGCAAAGCAATAAAACTGAAGTTCAGTTGAGTTACAATAAAATGGTGGAAGTCTGCTGTGCTTGAAAATATGTTGAGCTTCATAGCTGTACTGTGGTAAACTACTAGGATGTTGAACAGTGGTTCATCATTAGAAATCCTTTAACTGTGTGTACAGCTCGAGGGAGATGCTGGTTAAGATGTACTTTCATTTGAGTGGGTAGCAGCTATGTAAGAGAAGACAGGAATAGTAAGTCCTAGGCGGGTGATGTGCTGCATCTTACTGTGACTTTTGAATGGTCCTATTTTCTATGGAATCTGTTAATTTAAAGACATGGAAAATACTACTGAGAAAATATTTTCCTATGTTGAAATTTGTTAACTTTTAAATAAAAATAATGAACCTCTGCATGAGATAATATTTAATGGGTAACAAATGTCTAATGAAAAGCAAGAGTCTGAATTTTCTGTCAGTTAATTGACTTAAAACAGAACGAAATAATATAAATGAAATTCATATGGCTACTGCACTAGCTTGTTTCCTGCAAATATGTCATTTAAGTGGTTTGCTTATACTGCTCAGAAAATACTGGTAACTAGTGGCAAAGGTAAAATGTGATGTGCACAGCCTGTTGTGCTAAAAATTTTCGTGTGGTAAGTCTTTTTGATAAGACAATTTTTTGGTGATAATTTTCTTTTTCTGTGAAACTGTTTAGAGCATTGTTGACATCATGAAGAAAAGGCCTTACAATTTCTTGGATCAACGGAAGACTGATTTTGACCAAGACTATGAAGAGTTTTGCAAAGAGATAAGTGATCTTCATGTAGGTTTTGTGATTCAAATAAGAATTCAATTTATTGATAAATCCTCAGGAAAACAAAAATACCTCTCTCTGAGTTACCACCAAAGAAATTATGCAAATTTCAAAGTTTGTATTCTGAAATTGAAAAAATATTCTAATGTATCTCCACTTTAAAGCTTGCATTTATTATTTAACTTTCAGACCAGTTTCATGCAATAGGCTGGAAGGAGCCTTGAGGGCCTCCAACAAAAGGAGTTTTCATTAGTGTACTTTATTTGGAGGTTATGCTAGCAAGAATAACACAAAAGTGGATGATTTCATTGGGTGAATGGGAACATAGCACAAATAAGATAATTACCTTTCCCATAGTTCTGAAATCACAAGCTGGTGGAAGGAAAGGGTATCTGTAGAAGAAAAAAATTAAAATAAATGCTTGGCTCACTGGCTGTCGAAGAGGCAAGCAAGCATTCTTTGAGGGCTCTCAGCATGGTGGAACATTTGAGGGTACAAAAGCTTTTGTTGGTTGCACAGCTGTGGTGGGAACTTGGAAGGAAAAAGCCTTGGAAGTTGGTTGTATTTTATTTAATTCTTGAGGGAAGGAAGAAGGGGAAAATTGGTACTTAACTGAGGTTACTTTCACATTAAAAAAAAATATGTTCTAATATAGTGCATGATAAATCCTGTCAAATAATACTTGGCATATTTGAGGTGTGTGCCTTAATGTAGTTCTCCGCTGTAGAATTATTTGTTCTCCTTCAGGGTCAATTAAGGATTTTCATGGACGTCACCTTTGAAAATATTCTGAACACTGAAAGAGCACTGAGTATGTTGAAGAAATTTGAAAGGTACTATGTCCTATCTAGATTGCTAGAATTCTGCCAGGCAATGGAAGCAACACTTTGAGGATGGTGGGAAGTGGGGGGAGCAGAGCAGGAGGCGGCATCTTAAATACAAACAAAAACCCCCTTGACCTCCTCTCACTGAACTGTTCAGCTCTGTTAAGGGATGTCTTCTCAGCAGTGTGGATGAATAAAACCCATATTTTTTTGTATAGGAAAATGCAAAATATAAGTGGACTTTGAACTACTTCTTTCAAAATTAGCATAAGTACAGGAATACTTCATGGCTGTTAGCATATTTGCCTTAGCTTTGTCCTTGAACAATGACATTAATTTGTTACCACAGTGCAGTTAGGAGAGAGTAAAATGCTTGTATTAAGAAGCAGTAAAATTTGTCTTGATAAATTCGCATTGTTGCAAGGCAGCAATTATATTCTTATAATATTCTGTTTAATGGAGTAGTCTGCTAGTGGTGGATTGGTTACAGATTGCTGCACATAATTTTAGCTCAGTGTTTGAAAACAGTGACAAAACAGAAAATGTGTGGGCTTACTTGGAAACTTTTATCATCTGGTCTAAATCTTGGTTGCTCGGAATCAGGTTGTGACAGCATTTGTTCAAGCTTTAGTGAAAACTCTGCTGCTAAAGTAGTTATTTTCTAAAGAATGGAAGAGAATCTGGAACAACTGTATTTTCCAACATCAGAAGAATTTCAGTAGTATTGAAGGAATTTTTTAAAATGATTATTATTTTTCTAAGCAGATTACAAATCCCAAATCTTGGCATTGATGAAAAGTATCAGAAAATACTTCAAAAATATGGTCATGACATAGAAACAGTCTGTAAGATCTACACTAGGCAGAAGCAGGACCCTCCACTGGCTCGTAATCTGCCTCCAATAGCTGGTAAGATCTTGTGGGCACGCCACTTATTCCATAGGATCCAGGAACCCATGGAGTCTTTCCAGCGGCACCCGGCTGTTCTGCGAACACCAGATGGCAAGCGCATAATCCGCAACTACAACAGAGTAGCAAAAGTTCTTACGGAGTTTGAGGTGATCTACCACAGGGGATGGCTTCAGCAGGTAAAACGGCTGATTTTGGTTAGGATATTTCTTTTAAAAAAATGTGGCGGATTTTTGTTGCTGGTAGACTAATAACATCTAGCTTTACAGACTGGGTTGGATTCCTGTTGTTTCAGGCCTCAGTGAAACACTGGGTTACAGCAGTGTGAAGGAATCTCTGGTTAATAGTAGTAGTCAGGTATGCTAAGCTGTAGACTTAGGATGCCTCTTAAGTGAGGGATGGATTAAGAAAAGGTACTTCATAAGAAAGTGTTTCTGTTAATGAACAGTGCCTTACTGCCTGTAGCTCAATTTAGGAGCAATTGAAAGACTTTCATTATAATTAAGAAGTTACAATGAAAAATATTTATTATGGAAATCTATAATGAAGATTCAGTGGTAGCCTTAGCTGCTCCTCTGTCTCTGCCATGTCCCACTGACTCTGGTGTTGAGAAGCTCATGTACGGGGAGAGGAGTTCTCTCAGCTGCTTAGCTTAAGGTAAAAGCAGACAGAGGTTTCCTCTGGTCTGGACAATATGGTTTGGTTTTTGAGTGATGATCCATGGGTATGGTCCGAGTGAATGTACACGTAAAAAGCATCCAGTCTCAACAGATAGAGCATCCTGTAGAATTAATAGCATACTTGGTACATGAGTGTATTTTGAGCATGATGTGGGTTAACACTAGTAAGCAGCTAAGCACCACGCAACTAGTTGCTCACTTCCCCCTGCCCACTGCCAGTCAGGCAGGGAAGAAGAAAGGAAAGTAAAAGCAAGAAAACTTGTGGGCTGAGATGAGAAGTTGTTTAGTAAGTGAAGGAAGTGGAGGAAGAGAACAAAGTATTGCAAAAGCAGTCGCTCACCACCTCCCATGGGTAGGCCAATGTCCAGCCAGTTCCAGGGCAAAAGATGGCTACCCCCTTCAAGGTCTGTCTCTCCCTTTTTATTGCTGAGCATGATGTTATATGGCACAGAGTATCCCTTTGGTTATTTTGGTACATCTGCCTGGTTTTGTCCCCTCCCACCCCCCAATCTGTTCATTTGCAGGGGGCAGAGTGAGAAACAGAGAAGGCCTGTGCAAGCACTGCTCAGCAATAGCTAAAACATTAGTGTGTTATCAGTGCTGTTTTGATTACAAATCTGAAACGGAGCACCATACAAACTGCTATGAAGAAAATTAACTCCATCTCAGCCAGACACAGTACAGAGACATTTCATTTCCTATCAACCATTTGGTAAGGCAGAACACTTTGTAGTATGAATATTTTTCAGAAGACATGGTTTGCCTTAAGATCTAAATCTCATTTGACTGATTTTGCCCTCTTGGGTTTTGTACGTAGAACAAAGAACATAGGCTGCCTTCATATTATCACATGGCTTCTGTGGGAACTACTTTATAGCCATGAAATCTCTGCAAGTTTCTGCTATCCTATTGGCATATTTTCCAGCTCCAGTTTCTTTGTTGCCTTGTCAAAGACCGTGTTGTAGAAAAATTGGCCTCAGCCTCTCAAATCTCAAAAAGAAGGACCAGAATGTCCAGATAACTGTTTTGAAGGTGGTGGCACAATTAGCACCACATCTGCCTTTTGTTCTTGCAGCTCAGCCCCAACTTTTGTACAATGTGAAAATCTGTGGTGCTGATAAACATCTTCTCAAAGCTAATCTTACACCGGACCTGAGACCAGAGGTTCCTGCTGTCTCTTGTCCAATCTGAATATACCAAGATTTCCTGACTCTTCCTTCCCCCTTCACACTTGCATTTGCCATCAAGGTTTAAAGGATCATCAGATTTGATTGTCTGATACTGTAGGTGGGAGTGTTTGTGTCAATTTGGCATAGTAAAACAGGAGAAGTGACTGCAATATTAGAGGTTGCATAATATGTTGTATTCAGATTGCCTTGGTTCTGGTGCTGTCTGTATGTTACTGATAATTAATCTGGTGTTGACTGTCAGTTGGGAATCAAGGAACCTGAAGAGTATTACTTCAACTGTTTTTTCATTATAGATTATGTTTCAGGTACATCAGATCTAAGTTTGGCACTACTGACTTCTGTATAATTGGTCGTCCTCCTGGGCAGTAATGAAAATTGCTACTGTTGTACTTAGAAATGTCTTTAACTTCAAATGCTTATTTGGTAACTTGAGAAGCCCATCTTTGATTTCATGTGCTCTTCACAGAGCTGGTTTGGTATGTGCATCCCTCATGTTTTATGGAAGGGAATTGTGATGCTTCAGGAAGCCTTTGGCATTTGTTTAGTGTTTCTATCTTGGTCTCAGTTTCTGTTTTGATGCCAGTACTGTGCTGGATAGCTGCATTGTTCCAAGTATACTGATGATAGCTTTCACTGAATTGTACCTGCTGATGATATCATGTCCTTGCCTGGGCACTTTTAAGATATATTCCCTGTCTCAGCTGTAAAGACTAAGGAGGATGTATGCTTCATGTGGGGCTATATCTGTCTCCTTTGGCTAGATGATCTGGTCATCAGATTTTCTGACACGTACTGTGCCTGATGGAGCTGTCGAGTACATTCTCCTTTCATCTTTTACAAAATTACTGTAACATCCAAGGCATCTCCCCTGAACTGGTGCCTTTCTTTGAGAGCTCCTGGTGATCTGTGATCTGATTCTGATCTGTGCTAAAAGTAAGCATCTGGTTTCTCCTGTAGCAGAGTCAAATTGCACGTGGCAGCCATATAAACTTGCTGAGCATTATCCAACCTTATACTTATTAGGTGGGAACAAAAGGAGGTGGGTTTAAACACAATTTCAAAGTTTCGAAACGAGCACACATGCCCTGAAAATACATGAAAAGTATATCCGTATATCCGCTTTAACATCAATACACTTGTCTACCAGATATGGGAAAAAAAAGGGACTGCTGTTCAGTAGTCTCACTGTGGCAACAAGAGTGCAGATGGATGTGGACATGAGTGTCGTAGAACACAAGGTGGAGCTGCTGCTCTACTCCTGAACAAAAGAAAAACGAGAGGAGGGCAAGTGTCCTGTGGGAAATACAAATGCAACAGAAATAGGGCTGTAACTCCTACTACTTTTAATTTTTCTATACAGTGGAAATAGTTAAGCTTAGTGGCACTTTCTGATATTTCCGAACATTCCCCCCCAGCCCCCCTTTTATATGTTACTGGATGGTTACCACCTTGTTTATCCACTTTCTTTAATAGAATAAGATTTAAAGCCATTATTTTTTGTGCTATAGCCACTGATGTTCAACTTGAGCATATTAAAATAGTAAAATACCGGGAAGTGTGAAAGTTAACATAATTCCATGGCAGTGTAAGATTTTGCCTTCAATGTACCCCTTATTTCTGTTACCAATTTCTGTTACCTTAATAATGAAAATTACACAAAAAAAACATAAATGGGAGAGGAAGAGATTGCTAGTGGGAATAATGAGTCTGAAGTCCAAAGAAGAGCACAGTAAGATTTGCTGGTGAACTTTGCAGAAAAAAATTCAGCTCCTATTTAAGGCAGCTGTGCTGAGTGACTTTGATGCTAGTGAATAGAGCATGACAACTTCACTGGCAAAACTTGATTAGATGATTTCTTGAAAAGTGCTGTGTAAAATGTCATGATAATACATGATAAAGCTGAAGCAAGCAGTATAGTCAACTATATTTTAGACATTGAAAGGGAGTGCAAATTTTCAGTGTGTGTTCCATAAAAAAGAAAAAAGTACACTGAAAGAAACCGGTGGGTTCTGAAACTATTGCTTAAAAACAAGCTTCATTTCCATGTAGTGTGATACGTGAAATTTGAGAAGTTAATAAAGAACAATAAAATTACGTCAGCAAAAGGACAACTGGAAAATAGGAATAGCAGCAAATTTTTTCATGTAGGAAAGATTTCTCTATCTAAGGCATGACTTCTTCCTGGTATTAGCCCAGTTTTCTATGTGTGGTGGTCTGATGAATGCTCTCCCTTCTAATTACGTGGAGAACAAATGGTATTCTAATATTAAAAAGCCAATAGTGTGATTAGCGTTCCCTTTTAAGAATTAAAAAAAAAAATCTATAATGAACATTAATTTTAGTCTTTTTAAAAAATTTGCCCAGAGGTTGGATATAATTAGGAGTTCCCTTAAGATTGGAGCATGGTATATCTGTTAGGTAGTGGAAAACAAGCAAGAGGAGAAACGAGGATAAGTTTATTCAAAAGATATCTGAAGAAGTTATCCAAGAATAATTTAGTTCATAAAGGAGGTTGTATGCAGCCTTATTGCAGAATGTGCAATAAGTTTTAAGGAAATGAGAGTTCAGATTTAAGAGGACTGAAGAAAGTTTATGGCTCTGCTTTTGATGTTGGGCTTGGAAATGCAGCTTATGATATCCAAGAACCAACAGAAAAATGTCTGTTGGATGAAGAACAGTTAATTTGATAGTTAAGCATTTGGGTACATACAGATTGTGTTAATGAAGTTTTGTTGATTCCTACCACATCAATCTTTATTGTCAGCAATACCTGATTTTAGTATCTGCCAACGTGATTTTTATGTCCAAAAAAAAAAAAGGATTTTGTTCTACTGGCTTGTCTGATCCGGAATGATGACTTTGTTTCCTGCAGATTGAATTAACTAAAAGAGGACTTCAGGCATCTCTCTTGGTACAAGCTCCGGAAACGGGAGAATTATTTGTGAATTTCGACCCTCAAATATTAACTTTAATCAGAGAAACAGATTGCATGGCTCACATGTGCCTTGAAATCCCACCATTTGCAAGTATTATTCAACAGAAGAGAGACTGGTATAAGAAGATTGTCAACAATTTGCATGTGGGTTTATTTTAGTTATTTTATGTAGGTGTAGTGTACATTAAGATGTCTAGGTTCTATACATATGGAAGAGAAAAAATGAAGAACAACTATTATGCATTAAGAAAACATTGGCAAATCTATTTTTTGTCTTTATGACTGCCTTGAGGCACTTCTTAAAAGAATTTCTTGGCTTTGTATTTTCTGTGAAGTCACTTCAAAGATGCATGGGTTCAGGGAAGCTCTGCAGAGCTTGGGAAAGAGATGAGGATGGGGGGGAAAGGAGGCTTACAAGATGCCTTGCTCTGTTGCATGCTTTCTAAATGATAAGCAATTTATCTGTCATCCAATAACGGAGTCACCATTGGATACACTTAGTTCTGAGAGGATAGCTGGGAGGGAGGAACAGGTGGTATGCCTTTAAAAAGCATAAAGCATTAATTTAAGTAGTAGCATAGTTCTTGCACCAGTATTTTACACAGATGTCTGTGGAATTAAAAAAGAGAAACTAAAACTTCCCTTTCTCTCATCTTTTAAATCCTTTGGATCATTTTGCCTGCCTATGAACAGGTAAGGTTCCTCATGACTCAAGACGAGGATTCAAAGATAGCTGTCCAGAAAACTATAGCTTCAGAGGGCTACTTGATTCTGAAATAAGAAAAAAAATGTCATATTAAGTCATGAAGTTATTGCAAGGGTTGTTTTTTGCAAAACATGTGAAACTAGATCAGCTGCTTAAAGATGCATTAGAAACCAAATACTATATTAAAGTTCTGGTAAGGCTGGTCTAATAAAACTGCTGAAAAGTTGACTTAGATGCATTTTTTTTTTTCCTTGGACTTTTTGTCTCCTGGAACATCCATTTAGAGACTGACACTTGCACACCTTTTTCTGTGTTGTGGTTTAACCCCAATAGGCAGCTAAGCACCACACAGATGCTTGCTTACTCCCGCAGTGGGATGGGGGAGAGAATCCAAAGGTTAAAAGAGAAAACATGTGGGCTGAGATAAAGACAATTTAACAAGGAAAGCAAAAACTGTATGCGCAAGCAAAGCAAAGTAAGGAATTAATTTACTACTTCCCATCGGGAGGCTGGTGTTTAGCCATCTCCAGGCAAGCAAGGCTGTATCACGGTTACTTGGGAAGACAAACGCTGTAGCTCGGAATGTCCCCCCTTCCTTCTTCCCCCAACTTTTATTTTTAAGCATCATGCCATAGGTACGGGATATCCCTTTGGTCAGTTGAGGTCAGCTGTCCCATCTGCGTTCCCTCCCAGCTTCTTGTGTGTCCCCAGCCTACTCACTGGTGGGGCAGTGTGAGAAGCAGAGAAGGCCTCAATGCTGTATGAGTGCTGTTCAACAATAGCCAAAACATCAGTATGTTATCAACACTGTTTTGGTTACAAATCAAAAACATGCAGCACATGAACCACTGTGAAAAAAATTAGCGCCATCCCAACCAAAACCAGTACAATCTACAAAGATGAATTTCCATGTCAGGTAGTATTCGCATTACTATAAAGAGCAACAAATAGTGAACTCTTGCCAAAAATAATGAAAACATTTCCTAAACGATTAGTTATGGTTTCTTAAGAATTTCAGTGATGTGTATGCAGAGGAATTTTCTTCATTTAAGTTGTGATAAATATGTGTATGTGAAGTAGTTCAAATCAGTGTATATTAACCAATGTTTTCATTCTCTGTTTATTTCAGATGATGCTAGCAGAATATAAAAGAATTAAACTGAAAATACAACACCCTGTTGAAAAACTGATGGCTCCTCAGTTAGCAAATGTAGATGATACTATCCAGCCAGGCCTAATGTTACTGACCTGGACATCCTTGAATATTGAGAAATATATTAATACGGTTTTTTACAAGCTAGGTAAGTCACTTGCCTCCTTCCATTAACTTATGCTTGTTTGTTTCTATACAAATGCAAGCTATATTATTAAGCTTACTATGCTTTATATGATTTGCACTTAATTGCCTTATACATGAAAGAAATCAGAATTTTTACTTGTCCTGTACTTCATGAAACTTTTATATTTTAACAACACCTTCTTTTTGTCTTGCATATTTGTCAAATTTTTACTAATATGGATGGGATGGCAGTTAGGATTAAAGCAAGCATAAAGTAGTGTGCAAAAGGTCCTGTGTATTCTGAATTCAAAGAGTGATAGCTACTTTTGAAAAGAGCTCCTAGGTTTCAGACTTTTCCTAATCTTGCCTTTTGTTTCTGTAGTGTACAAAAGAAGTTCTCAGTGAATAATATCTTGACTGAGTTGGCACTGTCACTGCTCAAGAGCTTTTCATATTAACTTTTTATTTTTTAACATCAGTCTCTTTAAAACTAATGCACCCACATTTTGGACGACAGCTTTAGAAAACAGATAATCTTGTAGTCTTTTCAAAAGATTATCAGAAGACTGCACCAAGATGCATATTGTTTCTGAAGATACCAAGTTCCTTTTGCTTCAGCTTAATTACTATATCAAACAGATTTTGTTTTTTTGAAATGATGTAAGTAGTTATAGTGGGAATTTTCTTTAGTTGAAATGGCAAATTAAAATGCATTTTGGATGCTAACCTGACGTTACACTCAATTTAATTTTGAATAATACAAGTAGTTTAAGTCTGGAACAGGCACCTTGCTGCTATTTCAATTTCAGCATTGAAAGCGAATTGCTGTTAAACTGCGAAAATTCTAGTGATTGTTTTCTGTTAACTATAATTTGTCTTCTAACTTTTTTTTTTGATGGATAGATATTTTATTTGTCAAAGGCTTCTGTTGCTAGTAGGTTCTCCAAGTGGTAACTAGTTCAAGCTATAGGAGAAGGAGCAGTATTCTTGGACTTCAGTTGCATTTTAATGTCTTCGTATTTGAAATGCATATACTTCAAGCTCATCTCATATATATTATATTTTGCCTATTATCTTTTAGGATATGCATAGCATATGCTAGATGAGCATATGGTATGCAAAAAATTAATTATGATTTCAGTGGTGAATGTTGCCATAAAAGTTTAGATGTTTGAAGTAAGCTGGTTAAGGTGTAGAATCCATATAAAATTAAAGGTGATAGTTTGTTGAAATAAAAATTTAAGGAGGGCTCTGCAAAGACTATTGTTTCAAACTTTTAAGCTTGACTTGAATATTCTGTTTGCTTCAAAAGCTGGGCTGGAGTTACTGCTTGATCGAGTGAATGACTTGGTTGAATTTCGCATTGATGCTGTCTTTCAAGATATGAATAGAGTGCTACTCTGTATGTTGCCAGAAGATGAACCACTGAGCTGTGAGGAATTTCTCCAAAAGACTAAGGTTATTAGATAAAAGCTTCATAAAGAAGAGTTCAATGACTTGCATTAAGATATTTTTCCTTTTTTATGAGATAAAACCAGTATGGAATTAATGAACCATACGTGGGAAAATGAAATAAGGAAATCCCCACTTGCTTGGCTGGAACCTTAAAAAGGAACAAAAATACCAAATGCAAAGAGGTCTGACCTGAGATTTTCTTTTCTGAGCTTATTAATGTCAGGCCAACTACCGTATGATACTTCTTTTATGCTTTAATATCACTCAACTTAAATGTTTTTCCTCTGTGATAGTATCTTTTTTGTCATTGGTGTTTGTTAGTGCCTTTAAATAAGGGAATCGCTCATCTGATGCATGTGAATAGCTCCATAACAAGTGCACTTCGGTGCCCGGGAGAGTAAATATTATGGAAATGATGGAGTACTGAATATCTTTGTTAATCTCAAGCTCTCCTGAGTTGGTAATGGGATATGCAAAATATACTCAGAAATACCTGGGTGAAGGCATTCTGGGAAGAGCCCCTTCCTTCACCCCATCAAAATATTTTTATGTTGAGATGGATTAACTGTAAGCATGTAAGTTATTAGTCAGCTAGAAAGCTGATTTAATACATTTCTGAATTTTATTAAATCTCATTCTTTGATTCCTTCTCCCCTCAGTTAGTAATTTTCTTGTTTATTCTAATCATAAATACAGCTTTTGGTAGATTTTTATCTCCTGTCTAGCTATAAATGGGAAATATGATTGGCTAATACTCCTTATGGCACAGCCAAGTAATGTAAAATGGCAGCAATTAAAAGAAAGGTTTAATCTTCCATGTCTACATTGGAAAGTCAAGAAAATTAAGAAGCACTTGCTTTTGGGAGCCCTTTACTGGAAATAGGCTTTATAAATGTTGACTCGTGATATTAACTATGGATAAGTCATGTGATTTAGGAAACAAGCCATAGCAATTTTGAAAGATGTTTATGATGGCTTGTTTGGCACAACAAAGAATCCAACACTAGATAGTTTGGAACAAACCAATTTAAAAATAATGTTGTGTATTGACCTTGTTTTTTACAAACCTGAGGCCTTGACATCTGTGTTAATAAAGGCTGCTATGACTGAAATAGACATGAGAACTGGGAAGATAAGAACAGATGTTTGTTTTGGTTTGATAACAGGAGCTCTGTATAAAAGGTTCTCGGACTTTACATTTAAAAAGCTCGCTGGTGGAAGACGCTGCTCATGAGCTGATTAACATGTTACTTGACACTGAGGTTCAGGCCAGAAAAGAAGATAAGTCAGTTGTAGCCACTGGTGAAATAAGGGGAAAAAACCCAGGTAAGAAGATTGAATTGTAGCTCTGTGCTTGTGTTTCTTTTGCATGCTGATAGTATGTGTTGGGGGACCTTGTAGCTTAGCTGGCTGAAGTATCAATCAGTATGTAATATTTAAAGACTTTTGTTTGAATTTGCCTGGATAACGGATCATCTAACAATCATCTCTCATCTGCAAAATAGGTCAGTATTATCAGTCTTAATTTGCATGTTGAAATGTTAATGCCATAGGAGCAGCTACTTACAGGCCTTGCTTAATTGCTGGACTTCCTAGAGAAGAAATAACATCTAAATTTTGGTGATAATCATGCCAGTTTGAACTGAGTAGAGAAGATGAATAAGAGTAAAAAGACTGTTACGTTGAGGTACAGATTACAAATGAGTATTATCTACATGTCTGTAAAATTCAGCTATATTTCAGACACCTGTGGAGGTGCTGCTTTATTGTGTTTTCAAGTTCCTTAAGTCAATTTAACTATTTATGATGTTTTAGCAACAGAAGAGGATAGAAGATCAAAAAGCTTGGCTTACTCCCGCAATTCCAGTGAGATATGGGCTGGACTGTCTCCTCCAACAAAGAGGAAGAGAATGGATTTGGAACTGTTAGAGGAAGAAGCCGATGAACTGCTTTCCTACTTCAATCACTGTAATATTGACGCCCTTTTGAAAGTCACTCGAAATGCTCTGGAGACCATACGCAAGCGCATCCATGCATCTTCTGTGATCAACTTCTTAGGTGTCCCTATTACAGTACTTTGCTTTCTTAGCCTATAAAAAGAAATATGTAAATGTAATATCCCAGACCTATAAAAAGAAGAGCCACATACGTAAAAGAGGGGAAAACAAAGGGGCTTTGAATAAGCTGTCTTGTCAAATCACAATTGACAACATGATATATTTCCAAAGGAATTTTTTTTCCTCTGACAGTAGGAATGTGTCATTGCGATGCTGTTTCTCTTAGGACTGACGGTACTGTTATGAAGCTGGATACTATATTTAGAGCTGGACTTGATAAGTGGTAACCTGTTTGACCTTGGCTTTTACATGAAACTGTATGAAAAAAACAATAGAGAAAGAGGTGTGTTCTCTTTCTCTTACTGATTGTGTTCAGATCTTTCTACGCATTATGACGGAACACTCTTCTGAAGTGTTTTCTTGTTACGTACTTTTAAGAAACGAAAAATAAAGGCATTTGTATTTGGTCTGTATAGCATATAAGGCATCAATTTTATGAGATTCTAAGGAGTTTTTGTGCCCAGTTTAATATGCTAACTGGGAGTACAGGCCAGATAACAAAATTTTCTGCTAAACAGAGTTTAGCTGCGCAGAACAAGTTGAAGAGGAGCTTCATGGAGAGAAATAGCATGGCACTTTGTTTTTGCTTGTGCTGCTATAGATTATACCAGTACATCTTGTAAATTACTCGGGAATCTTTTTTTCCTTAAGAAATTACACTCGATACTCAACACTAGGATATATTTATTGGTTTATATCATCACAATGCCTAGTTGGATGTCTTGAAAAATATGTGAACAAAGTTTTTTTTGTTGGTTATTTTTGTCTTTTATTAGGAAATCACAATGCTTCCAAGGAGAAAAAAAGTGCTCAACCTATAATTAGGACTAATATTAACCTATCTATCCCTGATATCGTCATGATACCCTCTTTGGATGAGGTACAGCAGACGCTCAATAAAGCTGTAGATAGTATTGTGAAAGTAATGAAAGGAGTTGGACAGTGGAGTAAGGAGAGAATATCCAAGGTTTGTGTCTTTGACAGCCTTACTTAAAACTAATGTTTCAAAACTACTGCAAATAGAAAATGAAATTTTATTTCTTCCCCAGAAGAAAATGTTAGAGAGAAAAGTGTCTATGTTGTGGTGCGAGAGCAGAGACAGTGATTCTGATGATGGAATGAAAGAGACTGGAAAGAAAAACATCCCTGGTAATGATAAACTCTGACATCACTCAATTTGAATGTTAGGTAAATGTGATTTATACAGAATGCGTTAAAGGATATTAAATACAAAATGCATCAAAAGTGGTAGAATGAAGACTTCATAGATTTTTAAATTACCTCAGAGGAGAAATAGGATATCATAACAATGCCAGAGCTTCTCTTTGTGATTAGAAACCAGGCTTGCCTGAAGATACTTGCCTTTGTGTGGGTTTTAGTAAGGGGGATTTTTTTTGTGCCTCTCAGTGTTGTACTGCTTTGGGTCCTACCTGCAGCATGTGAAAAGCTGTTAGGGTGTCAACTTGGGCAGCATACTAGAAATTGTTAATGAGTTTGGAAAACAATTACAGTCACTATTGCTACACAAAAGATCTTTCATGATTTGCCAGTGTGGTTTGTAACTTGGCACGTTCAAATGGCATCTTAACACTTGTGCTGAAATTCCTTTAAGAAGGGTAAGATGAACTTAAAACAAAACCTGGTATGAATAGAAATGGCTACATTAATTGTAGTATGGGTGGAGAGAGGATTGTGTAGAGGATAGAATAGACTAAAGTTTCTAAAAGGATCTTAAACTGTTTTGTAATCTGACATGGAATTAAGTTGTTGAATGCATTAAGTCAAGGAGATTTAAGATGGTACCTTTGGTTGCTGGGTTTTTCTTGAATGAAGTTCTGATTCAAGATGGTTCTTGAATGAATCATCTGAAATGGTTTAGAATCAAGCCAAATTAATTGTTCTACTTCGTACTTCAGGTACTTCAAAAATATATTGAATCTATTTAGGTTAGCTCCCTCTTATACACCTAAAAAGTAGGGAAGTAATACTTGAACTGTCTAAGAAATGAAATTGTTCTTTGAAAACTAAGAATTTCTCTTGCCCAAGATGAAATAAGAAATGATGGTAAGTTCAATTTGTGAACTTATTGACCTTACTTTTATCTTTCTTTCCTTTTGAGAACTGGCTATGATCATCTTCTCGGATTTAATGTTCATTTGTATTTTAAATTCTCAGTTGTGGTCTACCCCACATTATTTCAGAAAATAAAAATATTTATGGATTTGCTCAGTGCTGACATATCAGTAAGTCACTTAGGTGAAGTGTATAGGGTAAACCTTGGGGAGGGGTGAGAGAAAATGAAAGATTATATTTGAAAGATTGCAATGGAACTTGTTCCAAATTTGGCAGAGTACCTAGATGAAGCATTTCCTAAAATTGAGAGGTTTATGAATTTGTGTCAACTATATTGGACACCTAGACTTCTAGTTGCCCTTTTGATTAATAAGAATACATAACTTTAAAATGTATGCTTATTGAAAAATAGGTCATTAGTTCTTGTCTGTAGGAATTTACTTGGCCTAAACAATATGTCTGCCTTAAAACTGCTTTTGTATTTGAATTTGCCTTTATAGATAGTGTGTCAGATGCAGCATCACTCAGTTTATCTGATCCTCTGCAAAGCCAGAACTACTTCAAGAGTGTTTCAGAGAACAAAGAAGTTATTAAATTAGTATCTTTACTCAGCACTGCTATTAATTCTACAAAAAGGGTAAGACAATCGAGATGTTAATTTAATACCACCATCCAAAGAATATTAATGTATTACTTTTAATATCCTTGGGCAATAAGGGTAGGCATTTAAAGCAGTGATTAAACATATGAATGAAAAACTGTAGGATGGTGGATGGAAAATATGTGGCTGCAAATTTGCAAATATGCTTTGAAAGTGTAACATGGTTTAAGTGTACTCTGTTCAAAAATTTATGAGGTTTTGAATATTACATGAAGTAAAACTTAGATCTGATTAAAAACATATCTCTGATTGGTAAAACATCATAAAAAAAATCTAGGTATAGTTGAGTTGTGTGTATTTAATACTGAACTGGTAGGAATAGTACAAGTGTGTTAAATACAGTTTTATTCACATAGAAATTCTAATGAAGCCAGCATGACTTCTGGCCCATTATAAAGAGTTTATGAAGGTTTTTGGAAGAAAACTGGCCATCAGCTTGGCATTTGTGAAGTGCTGCATAGGATTTGCTACTGCAGGTTAGGAGATAGCTTAAGGGATATGCATCATTTCTTTGCCCTTTTATTCTGTGAACTACTGAACTGTAGGTATTGAACCGATATATCTGTGGGGAACTCTGCATCAGTTCCTCCTGGGGCCAGTCCAACCTTACAGTGGAGCCTTGCCAGGTGGAAATTTTTGATTCAAAGCCTTGTAACTTCAGTGGTACTAAAGCTTAACTAGCACAATGACATACAGGCTTGTGCTGAAGACTAAGGTGCAGTTGACAATGGTGGATAGTTATCTTGGTATTTTGATACTCAGTATTTTGTAACTGGAAACTCTTATCATTTAGCCAGGTTTAAATGCTTGCAAGCACTATGTTTATGTTAAGTCAGGATGTGGATTATCTCTTGTAGCAGTCGCCTCTCGTTTACTTGTTTAATTAGCTGAAGAGATAGTGATTTAACTTTGTCTGACATTTTCCCGAACTCCTGAGAACCAGAAAAAGAATTCTGTTGCACACTCCTTAAATGATATTCAAATCAAAGATAACTGAATTGAGTGTACAATTTAATGTTTAACATCACCAATGCTGTACATATAAAAAAAAACTGTGTGATGTCTTCATTATTCGAGAATGAATTGAGTTACTGCTGTTCTTGTTATGTTGGGCCCTGGAGCTCAGGTGTCACTTGCTAGTCCAATAAGCGGTAGGGAAGAACAAGTGTACTGTATCCTAGTCTTAAAGGAGTATTTTACTTCCCATGGATTCCTAGGATTTTATTGACTGAAGAATCACTTCATTGGAAAATATGGTAACTGGTCTGACAAATTGAATGTTATTAGCATACAGTTCCTGCCAAGGCTTGTGATTGCTAATGGGACTTGCTTTAGCATAAATTTACCAGCAGCGTTCTGTTTAGTGAGGTGATGCAACCTGCTCCACTATGGAGTTATTAATGTATTCTAACAATGAGCAGATGCTAAGAAATTATATGTATGCTATACATACAATTCTGAGAATCTTCTTTGAACTTCTAATGTGTTTCAGGAAGTTCTTACAGCTTTGGAGCGTTTTAGTTGTTACCACCATATATGGCAGAGGGACAAGGAGGAAACCATTAATAAATTAATGATGGGAAATCCATTACTCTCTGAATTTGAATCTGAAATTCTGCATTTCCAAGACTTGGAGCTGAAAATCGATTCTGAGCCTGAATACATCTGCGTGGGAGCTATTGCACTATACACTGGTAGAGTTCAGCTTTCCACTTCTCTCTAGAGACATATACTTTCTGACTCCTGTAGGAAAGAGCGATGAGGCTTAGTTTTGAATGGGTAAACTAGATTAAAGATGGAAAGGAGAAAGAGAGAGAATGGCTGTTTGCTGTTTTGGCTGTAAATGCATGGAAACAGAACACCAATGCGAGGGTATCTGTGAGGCTCAGCTGGAGTTTTTTTTCCCACCTGGATACTTCTGCTTACTTACAAGGTGGATGGTAGATGCTTGTCTATCCTTCTGTCACTGACCCCCATAGCTACATATTTTATGGGAGTAAGATGATGTTGCTTTTCTGCTTCCCTGGCTGCATGTAATGAGACAGCTGAAAAGCCTTTTATTTAACACAGTTAATTAAGTGAAACATGTGTGTTGCTGATTCCCTTTTTGCCATGAAAGCCAGGCCTCAAATATTTATTTTTTTGTAGCTTGGGTTCCACATCACCTAACTAAATTTTGTATAAGCATTTTATACCACTATAACGGAAAGGACAGTTGGGAACTATGATGGACTGTAAGAAATGTATGCAACTGATGTAGTGGGCATCAAATCTGAGGAAGCAGAATGTTTCTTTCAGTAGGCAAGAGTGTCAACCAAATGTCTTTGCTTATATTTGAAGGCAAAGAACTAGAGAAACAAGCTGGCTGTTGCAACTCAATGGAGGTGAGGTAGTTCTGACATTTAATAAATCAAAAAGACCATCAGGTGTGAGAGCTAAACCTGGGAAGAGGCACTGTGTAAAAAGGAAGACACACAAGTGAAATCTGAACAGGGAATGAATAGGTGACAGGGTTGAAATTATATCCAGCTAGAATTTTATGTAACGCTTGCGTTGGCATTGATTTTCAACTGTTCTGTTGAGAACTGTGAGGAAGAAATCTGAATTTAATGGCAGAGCTTTGGAGAAATGGACTGAATTGTTGCAGAATTGGGCAGCAAATCAGCAAGACTTCAATTTTCTCTCTAAATGTTTGTCACTTGGTTCCACTGATGCTACAGATGACTTATAAAAATTAAATGGTTGAGGGACCATTTGGTTTCATTAAATGTCAGATGAAACTTTCTGTTTGTTCAGCTTCCATAATCAGATCCTTTTTCCTCCACATTATTTTTTTTAAAGATTAATATTTTAAAAGTTTTTAGACTTAGATGAGGATATTAACCAGTTTGTTAGTGATGCGTAGGACAGAAATGTGTATAATCATATATGAACAAGCTGACAAGTGTGGAGTCCAGCCTCATCTTTCCAGTAGGAAGGGTGATACATTCTGAGAAGATTAGGAAGAAAGCAATCTTGAATTGCAAGCAATCCTGTAAACCACTCAAAGGTGTCAGTGTGATTTCATCTTCTCTGTACATGGATGGTCAGACTGGAAAACCACAACTGGGAGTGAAGAGAACACATACTGAAAAAAAGATTAAAGCTACATCTTAAATATGTACAGTGTCTAAATAACAATTTATTGTTCAATGTCTTTAGCTGATCTGAAGCTAGCACTGAGAGCAGAAACCAAAGCCTGGATGACTTTGCTGGGGAGTCATTGTAATAAGAAGTACCGAACAGAGATGGAGGCAATTTTCACTTTTATAGAGGAAACTGGCAAGAAGTTAAATCGCCGCATCAAGGATCTGGATGATATAAGAATAGCTATGTCAGCTTTAAAAGAGATCAGAGAACTGCAGATCTCCATAGACTCTCAAGTTGGGCCCATTGAGGTAGTTAACAGGAATGTGGCATGTATGGGTACTGTTTCAACAGAGCAATTATTTTCTGGGTTAAAGCTTAACAGTGCACTTTGAAAAGGTATGATTTAATGTGTTAAATGTTGGGTGGCAGACCTGTTGTGTTCTGTAAACCTTTTTTGCAGGGAACTCCGATTTGGACAAATGCAAACTCGTTGAGGCAAGAGGTGGTTCAGTGGGTAGTGCAGAAATTGAGTGATTTAGGGAACAGGAAGATGAGAATACAGATATTCAATAAAAGAAAACTTTTAGTACTTTGTGGAGGGGTTCTGTATAGGAAAAGCATTGTTTTTCCTCTTTTTTTCTTTTCTTTTTTTTTAGCTTAGCCCACAGAAGAGGAGAAAGCTAATGTTAGGCAGACTATGTGAGAATGTGTGAGAGTGATTGCTTTATCAGCTATATCATGGCTTGAAATAAACATAAACAATTGACTTCCTTAATGTAGTTCACTTACTAGAATACATTTATTGAACATGTGACAATGTAGGGGCTTCTGGTCAAATGGGAGAATTAAAAACAAATAGTAACTGTTTCTCCGCATTCCTGACCAGAGTATGGATTTAAGAATACTATAGTTTGGGAAAATGCACCATTGACTAGACGTTCAGTAGAATTTTTTTTTTCCTAAGACATGTTCATGATTCCTGATTGCGCATAATTTTATTGTCAGGGTTGTGTCCTTATTGTTTTAAATTAAAGTAACAACACAGAATTCTTATCTACCAAATAATGACAACTCTAATATTCTGTTTTGGAGACGCAAAAACTGTGTTTATTGTCGAACAAATGTTTTGTACCTGCGTTTTCTGATTCTGTTTTCTATGAGCTGAGGTAAATTATGGAATGCAGTATATACTCGTATGTGCAAATAATGAAAATGAGTGTGGAGGCCTTCCATATTTTGCAGAATACAGCCAAGAAAAAATGTGTATCAGCCTTAGAAGCTGTGAGGGTCTCCCTAGTTGTGTGAAGGAGCAAACACAGGACAAGTAGTTTACAGTCAAAAGCAAAGCTTGTCTGGAACCTCCTGTGAAATTGTCGTAGGTAATGAGATCTCTTAGGAGGTGACATTCAGGAAGCTCCTGCTGTAAGACCTATCTTGGTTTGCCATATGATGTGGAGCCAAGGCAAAAGCCATGGTAGCCAAGGATTCCGAAGTTTCTAATTGTGCAAGCAGAAGCCTCGATTCCCTAAGCACAAGGAGTCATGCTTCAGATTTTTTAACGGAGGTTGATGTATTTTCCTCATAGTGGGGTGGCAGATAGGTAGTTATGTTTCCATTTTTGCAATTTGTCTGCAATTTGATCAAACTGGAAAATGTAAATGGAAATAATACCACTTTCTACAAAAATTTTCGGATGAAACTGTTATGCCACAAGATTCATTGCTACCCTACCCTATGTTAATTTACAGTAAGTGAATTTCAGTTGTGTTTTTGTGAAACTTGACTGAAGGTTTCGAGATGTGGAGTGTTTATATGTTGGTGATACAAGTGGAGATCAATGTTCTGAGAAAACAAAGGACAATTACGTAAATTTTTAAGTAGATTCCTTATTCTGAATGATGAATAGTTATAACATTTGAAATAGTTGCAACATATTAGTTGTGGTAACTTTTGATATGGTTTCCTAATTCTTTTTCGTTGAAAACATGAAGTAGGGCTTAAAGGTCTTTATGGAATAGAAGTTTGTTTGCTTTGCTTGCTTGAAGGCCTCTGCTTAGATGCTTTCTCACAGCTTACCTCCCGTAATATTCAGCTTGGGTCGTAGCAGATAACTGAAGATATGCATCAGAAAAATATTCTCATTAAAATGAAACTAAAACCTGTGGATTTAAGGAGTACTTTAACTAGAAATAGTTTTTTAGAGAGACGGGTTGCACTAGCACAACTAACCTATCAGAAGAATGCTATGTGAAAGGTAAGGAGTTAAGGAGAGCTAGCTACTTTTCATTTTGATGTTTCTTTGACTTTGGTATTAGTTTGCCAGATTGTGATGATTGCTATGCAAAAAGAATAGATTTTCTAACAAATCATTCTCTGATCTTAAAAATTTTAAATGGTAGCATACATATATGTGTAACATTAACTTCAGTTACCATTTTGTGTATCGTGATCCAACCTTCTGACAGGAATCCTATGCTATGTTAAACAAATACGATCTTCTTGTGGCCAAGGAAGAGACAGAGAAGGTGGACACTTTGCACTACACTTGGGAAAAACTGCTAGTCCGTGCAAATGAAGTGCAGAATGAACTCATTGCTTTGCAGCCAAACTTCAGAGGAGAGCTTATCAGCACTGTGAAGACTTTTACTGAAGACTGTGCACAGTTCTATTCAGATTATGATCAGGCAAGTGTTTGTAGTGTGTTGTATTAGAGGAGTTTTTGAGGAGCAGTGGGAGCGTGGAAAGATTGTGGAGTTGACTAATTAATGGGATGTGCCTCTACTGTTGGAAGAATATGTTTATTCTTGTTAATGTGGTATTTGAGTTTCAGAGCAGGGCAGGGTTTTTTTTGTATGTGACTAAAGTATGTAATGCTGGTAATCAATCAGATCTTAAAAATTAAGACTTGAGACATTTAGGGTTTATGATAAACAGCTAGTTAGCATGAACAAATGTGAAGAAGATTGGGATTAATGAGACATTATGTTAGAGTGCAAGAAGCATTTTCTGATGTTGGATATAAGTACAAATGACTTAAGCTCTTATATTCTTTCTCAGTAGAATATAAATGAGTCAAGCTGAACCAGTCTTGTATCATCTTCTAAGTAATGCTGATTTTACTTGAAAAAGGAGCTACCATTGCCTAACTTTTAGACTGTTAGGGAAACTTCTATATTAAAAAGACAACTAATTGCTGCCTTTGGTTTTTGTTTTTTGTTTTTTTTTTAATAAAGTGCTTCTTCTAGTAGGTAACTGTGATCTTTTGGTTCTCTTGTTATCTGACATAGGGGTGGAATCCCACAGCCACAAAAATGTTTGAGTTTAGCATTTACAAAATGCTAATAATGCTGATTAGAAATAACATGTGGCTATTTACACCCTCTAAATATTTTTTTTTTTTTTTTTTAGAATGGGCCAATGGTGGTTGGCTTAGAGCCTCAGGAAGCCAGTGACAGGCTTACTATGTTTCAGGTACTGTTAATTCTAAGACATTGCTTAATACTTACTGCAAGTAAACTAACACTGAAGGGTCTGAGAATGAATTGGAGTAGTTGAACTAATTTTCATTGATACACAGGGTTACTGATTGAGCAAAGTCTGTTTTCACTTAATGAAAGCTAAGTTGGTATTTTTTCTATGCATTGGCAAAGAATGCTGGTTAAAATTAGATTCTATTTTTTTAGCAGCTAAGAGAATGCATAGATAATGAGTAAAAATTACTAGAATCCAGTACCCTGATGAGAGCCTACTCTAAAGTTTAGTGTATTTGCCTATAGACTGTTCTGGTGTTCATTATTGTGTCTTTTCCTCATGAATACAATTCTGCCCAATCTTCTGCCCCTTTTCTCCCCCTTTTTAAAATAATACTAAAGGTTTCCTTTTAAACTGACTATTTTTCCTATTGAAATGGTTTTTTTGTACCATGATTAATTTCTCTTCCTGTAATGATGACTTCTAATGGTTTTCCTTTTGCCATAGTGCTATTCATTTGGCTTCCTACTATGTTCCCTCAGTTATATTGCAATTGACAATTAAATTTTGTTTTTCTTTATTGCTTAAACAGTAGTAATTCTTACTTCAACCCTTCGATAAAAGAATTGCACAGCATACTTGGAGAGGTAGAATTTGCTGCATGCATCTTTCTTCGCTTTGCATGTCGTGCTCTACCTCTTTCAAGTGCAAGCTTAGCATTTGTTGTTCTATCACTGTGCCACATGGAGTAAATGGCCTCCCTGACAACTTCTAAAGATGTGCCTCCAAGCTAACTGGAAGTTAGTTTTCTCATGAAAATTGTTGACAAAACTTTTGACAGTGTAAGTGGCTAGTATCTCCTGTATATCTTTCTCGTATTTACTAGATTTTAATCACTAATGTAGCTCTAAACATAATGCCAGTCTTGAATATTTAGTTATTTAATGTTAGTTAGTTTAATCTTTTTCTTTTTCTTTCTTAGAATCGATTTGATAATCTTTTTCGGAAATATATTACTTGTACTGGTGGAGAAGATCTTTTTGGTTTGCCTGTTACTCGGTATCCTCAGCTGCTTGAAATAAAGAAGCAACTGAATCTGTTACAGAAACTCTATAATCTATATAATAATGTCATTGACACAGTCAGTGGCTACTATGATATTCTTTGGTCAGAGTTAGACACTGGAAAAATTAACAGTGAACTTCTGGAGTTTCAGAACAGGTGAGAAACTGCTGCTCTGCTGTGGTAAAGATGCCTAAAATACTTCTGTTACTTCTTAAATATGATTATAATTGATTAGCACCAATAATCATATCTGAGCATATATTTGTTCACTGAAACATGGAAAATGTGAATTTTAATTGAAAAATATATCCGTTACCAACTTTATTTTATAAAGGACCTAGTTTAGATTCTAAATGTTGAGGATTATTGTTCCTTAGAGAGCTTCTTGGTTAACTTTTTTCTGATGAGATTGGAATATATGTTACAATGGCTATTTATTTTGTACGTGAAGGGAAATGTCACTTGTTTGTTGTAATATTATTACTCATGAGAGACAGATTCACCCTAGATGTTTAAGGCAAGTTAGTGAATTGCTGAACAGTTTTCCTACAAAATGGGATATATTGCATGCATAGAAGCTGAACTTTTCATTGAACCAGGAATCAAACGATTTAAAGTCTTAAACCTGCATGTGCTGAGGAACAGGGTTTTTTCTAGAGCACAGAGCAGTGCATATCATGAGCCTCACCAAAAGATGAAATCAGGATGTAAAGTGGTTCAATTGTTTTTGAAGATAGCTTGGACAAAGTGTATTAGAATTATGCAGCTACACTCCTTAAGGGGAGCCTGTAGGTGCCTGCCCAGCTATCGGTCAATGAAATAGACTGGAAGCAGATTTTCTCACATACAGAATCTTCAAGATACAGGTAACCTGAATTTGGGAGGTATGTGGTCTGCTGTTAAAACCATATACTGTGGTTAAATGGGTAACAGAAAGAATATTTGAAACTGTTTGAAAAAGCTTGCATTGTTTCTACATAGATGCCGTAAGCTTCCTCGTGGTGTAAAGGAATGGCAGGCCTTTTTTGACCTAAAGAAGACCATTGAGGACTTCAGTGAATGTTGCCCATTGCTCGAGCGTATGTCAAGTAAAGCAATGATGCCTCGGCACTGGAAGCAGATTACAGATCTCACTGAACACAGCTTTGATGTGGAAAGTGAAACATTCAAACTGAGGAACATAATGGAAGCTCCACTATTAAGATATAAAGAAGAAATAGAGGTATTGTGAAGGAAGAGAAATGGGTGCATGAAACAAAACAATCTGCTTGAATAGTGTAGAAGTAACGGTAGTAAGAAGGAAAACAGTATATTTCTAAAGAAAGAATAGAGAAATAAACTATCACTTCAGCTTTTCGTATAAAATAATGACACCAATATATTGTGCTGCCAGCTCCTCTTTCTAAATTATGCAACCTGGCCCAGGAGTTAATTTGTGATGTGCCTTGGTTTGCAACATTAAAGATATGAAAAACAATCACTGTATTATTCTTTTATTATTCCCCTCAAAGCTGGCCATATCATGATGTAGTGTACAGGTTATTAGCTATGGTGTTTGTACGTCTGTAGGTCTTCCCACTTGATAAATAGTTGCTCATCAGCCTTACTAGGGTTAAAAGAAATATGAGTGAGATTTGTATACCAGAGACTTGAACCATTCATAGCTTGTTTTGACATCCTATTTATTTAAAAGGATATCTGCATAAGTGCTGTGAAGGAGAGAGACATTGAGCAGAAGTTAAAGCACGTGATAGCTGAATGGGACAACAAAACGTTTATCTTCGCAAACTTTAAAACCCGTGGGGAACTTCTTTTAAGAGGTGACAGCACGTCGGAAACAATTGCTACCATGGAGGACAGCTTGATGATGCTTGGCTCTCTCATGAATAACAGGTAACAGGAATGGGGGGGAGAGTTAAAAATATCAGGAAGAGGCTTTGTTTTATTGAACAAATCTATCTTTCACAGAGGAGAAGGAAGGTAAACATCTAGATAAAAACTAAGAGCTTGCTTGTCCTTGAACTGTTCATGGGCTAGTTCTTATTCTCTGTATCCCTCCAATAAGTTCTTTTGAAAGCATGTGGATGCAGTTCAGACATCCTCAATAATCAACTGGACAGTTTTCATCGATGCAAGAAAGTGGTGACAAGCATAAAGGGGACCACTGCCTGGTTGTGGCAGGCTTACTACGGGCATTACAGGCACTGCTATTCTGGCCCCAGTGAGAGGTCGCTGCCTCATGCCAAAGGCGCTGAAATTGCCAACGAAAATGAGCTTCAGTTTGTTTGGTTTCACATGCCAAAGCCCACAGATAAAATAAGGAACACAGAACCTGATCATGAGGCAGATGTTCAAAAGCAAGATTTCGGTTGATAAGGGCCTCTGGGAGTCTTGCAGCTTACAAGATGTTGCATAGTCCTTTTTTGAAACCACTTTATCTTAGAGTGAAATTGAAATCTTGCTCCTATTCAGCTTCTGTGGGATCAGAGCTGTGCTATGCACCATGTGTACAAAGTAGCAAGTTGATTTGGTTTATAGCTGCTAACTAGCTGAAATGAGTTAAGTGCAGGTTTTTATAGATTTGCTTGACAAAGATACAAGCAGCAAAATTATTCCTCATCCTTATGAGTAATGTGGTGGCTTTCAAGACACTTGTTTCCTTCTTGAAATAAAGGAAGTGTCTTCTTTTTATTTTAGATACAACACACCCTTCAAGACACAGATTCAGAAATGGGTGCACTATCTTTCCAGCACAACAGATATCATTGAGAACTGGATGACTGTGCAGAACTTGTGGATTTATTTAGAAGCTGTTTTTGTTGGTGGTGACATAGCAAAGCAGCTTCCAAAGGTTTTCAGACATGCCTTTTTTCAGTTTGGTTTTCTACATTTTAAGAATAAAACTTAACTGTGGTGTCATAATTGATGCAGTGACATAAACTTCAGTTTTTGGTACTTAACAAAACTAGTCTTGCTTAGAAATTATGTTAACAATGCCAACAGAAGTCTTGCGTTAGGAAGAATAATAAAATTGTGTGAGCTAGTTGATCTTTTTATTTCTAGATTGTAAAATTGTTAACCAATATGTGTTTAAGTGTTGTGTGTAGTAGTAGCCTAGCCTAGTTAGACTAGTTTAGTAGTACCTACCACTAGCCTAGCAGTATCTAGGAATCCTTTTCTTAAACTTGCCTTCATAGCTTTTCAAATGAAAAATTAACTTTAGTTTTTAGAAAAAAATCTTCAAATCTGAAGCATGCAATTCAAGTATAATGGGTTTTCTGTCTTTTTCTCTAAGAATGATTGAAAGAGAAAGTAGATAGCAGGCTTGACAGTCAAGTATAAAATAAGCTGTGTTGTGTAAGCAGAAAGATTTGTGGTTTTCTAAGCTGGAAAATCTTTAGAAGTTGGACACGGGGATTACTAGTGGAAGATTACTGGTGACATTACTGGGTGCCAATTCTGCAAGCAAGTGCCTTTTCCCTTTTCTGTCTTCCTTCCTCCATCTCTTCCCTTCCACATTTGTCATCATGTTTCAACAGGAAGCAAAGCGTTTCTCCAACATTGATAAATCCTGGGTGAGGATCATGACCCGAGCTCATGAAACACCTAACGTTGTTCAGTGCTGCATTGGAGATGAAATCATGGGACAGTTACTACCACATTTACTAGAACAGCTTGAAATCTGTCAGAAATCACTCACAGGGTAAGATTACTACAAGACCACAGTCTTGGGCAGATGGTTGCGAATTGTGTAACTAGGGAAAGAGCAATTGCTTGAGTACTGTCCCACGGACTTTGCAAAGATCATGCTCTTGCTCTACTATGAGTTTAGTTGAACTGAGCAAACAAGTTAGTGGGATGATACAACACCTCTAAAGAAATTGCTAGCAACTCACTGATAAGTATTTGATTTGTGACTATGCTGTCACTCACTGTCTATCTCTGTTGCAAACAAAGCTTGTTTCAGCCTAGTTTCAATCCAGAAGGCAGGCTAGATATGTATGTCTTATTTGGACCCTTCATGAATCTGGGAAGAATTCAGTATGAGACACCTAAATAGCAAGTAACAGACTCAATGTTAAAATATTTTATTTTGGTTTAGTTTCTTTTCTTTTTACTGGTGCTTACGTTATAGCAAATAATAAAAGCTTTCCATGAAGTGATTTTTGATGCTAGAAGAGTAGCTTTAAAGCAGGTGCTTAACATGAAGGTGTGATGGATAAGAATTGTCGTCATTGCCACTGCTAAAAATTGCAGTGATACACAGTGAGAAATGTGACCTTTAAAGAGGGAAGGACGTATAAATTAACCTAATTCACTTACCATCTACCCCCTGCCCCCTCAATTTTTTTTTAAAAATGCAGGTACCTGGAGAAAAAGCGTCTTCTATTTCCACGATTCTTCTTTGTGTCAGATCCTGCTCTCTTAGAAATTCTTGGCCAGGCATCAGACTCTCACAATATACAGGCACATCTGCTGAATGTCTTTGACAACATTAAAACTGTCAGGTTCCATGAAAGGGTATGTACTGCCCACACCTCAGTGTTACATTCTTTCAAATTAACCATGTGTGATACTTGTTAAATAAGAAACCTACCTGGGTGCATAGGGCATTCAGCTGTTTTACCAAGCTCATCAACTATTTGATGCTGTGTAGGCTTTCTTCACGTAAGACTTCGTTTCATATCCTCATTTACGTAATAGGAAAACTCTATGTAGAATAGCAAAACAAAAATTTGCACCAGTACTTAGGTTTCAGAAGAAAACATCCAGGTACTGAACTGTCTTATGTGGCTTAATGTAGGCTAGCATCCTCTCAGATAAGCTTTCTGATTCTTTATGACATATTTGTATCTTTAGATTGCCTGTATTTGTACTTTTTCATTCATTTTTTGATTGTAAGAAAAAGCATATCTAGTCTCTCACCTGTTTTAGTTATCCTTAATATCCCTTCAAACATACTGTTTGAGGAACTGTTTTCTTATACCCTTTACAAGAACAGATAGCAACAAAAATTTTTCTTTCCCTGTGTATGTATAAATTTTCTTAGAAATTCACTACCTCCCCATGCATTTGAAATTAGTTTCATTGACCATGTTCCTTTTGTGTTTCCGTTATTTTTGATTGTAAGCCTGTAAATTTTCTTAGGATATTAATCCACGAGTAATGGTGGAAGGTTTCCTTTATTGTGACTGGAAAGTGGATGTTGTCATTTAAACTTAAGTGCAATTCAGGGATTGTCAGTGTATTGGGGTTTGTGTCCTTGTTCAGGTGACAGTGTTTTGTTTAAAGCCTTTCTGCATGCCAGCAGTAATGATTTAATTGTTTTTATATTTCATTTAACAGGTTGGTATAATTTATTAGTTACCTAAATAAGTTTAATGGAGTGATGGCAGGAAAATCAGACAGTTATGGTAAAGATAACAATGAATTTATAAACACAAATGTTCTCGCTTTGCTTTTATTAGATATATGATCGTATATTGTCGGTTAGTTCACGAGAGGGTGAGACTATAGAGCTGACTAGACCTGTAATGGCTGAAGGTAATGTGGAAGTTTGGCTCAATTCTTTGTTGAAGGAATCCCAGCTGTCACTGCATCGTGTTATTCGCCAGGCAGCTGCGCACATCCAGGAAACTAGTTTCCAGCTGACTGAATTTCTTTCTACTTACCCAGCCCAGGTAATATTATTGTTAAATCAATGAAGAATTGTTCACAGATATGTAGCATGTTGATGTTTTTTTTTCTTGTCTTTGCAATCAAAATTGCAGCCAGTGTTATAAATGTAAAACTGACATTTAAATTTATCTTAATCACCTCAGTCTTTTAAGTTACAGTTTACATATCTGAAACCAAAAGAAAACTTACCCTGAAGCTCTTGTTCAAAAATAATGCTGAATGCAGTAAATTAATGCAATGGAGTTAACACTGTTTCTTTACCAGCTTAATACTTGACTGCTGAAGGAAAAGCAGTAAAACTGTATATTTGTTTATATATTCAGGAAGACACTATATATTGGTAAAGATTTGGAGCAGAGGCTAGTGCTGAGGGAAAATTATTTCCTTAGTAAAAGCTTCTTCACTTGTGATCAGGAATGTTGCTGGAGAAGGAAGAAAAGCTTTGTGAATTATTGAAAAAATATTTTAAATTGAAGCATTAATTATTCACTGATTAGTTATTAATTATATATAAAGCATATTAATTATATATAGTATTTATATATGCTGTAAATTATACTGAACAGTTTTATCAGCAGTGCACTGTAGGCAGTATCTACAAGGTGGAAGTGTGGACTTAACTATGTTTATGAATGGAGTTGGGACACACAAAACAAATGCATGGGTTCACTGATCTCTATATGGATGCATGAAAAACTAATTTTAAACAAATAGTAGCAGAACCATTTCTTTAGTTTATATGTGTCTCTGAAGGTACATTTTGGGTGAAAGAGAAAAGATTATGAAGCATATGCTTTTATGTTTCCTAAGGTTGGGTTGTTGGGGATCCAAATGATTTGGACAAGAGACTCAGAAGAAGCTTTGACTAATGCCAGGTATGATAAAAAAGCTATGCGAAAGACGAACCAGTTTTTCCTGGATCTTCTAAACATGCTGATAGATATGACAACAAAAGACCTTAGCCCAGTCGAGCGAGTTAAATACGAGACATTAATCACTATTCATGTGCATCAGAGGGACATTTTTGATGGTCTGGTAAGTATGGAAAAATTTACAATGAGTTATGAGGTGGTTTCCACATAAAACAGTGTGAAAGGACAAGAGGAAAATATTATTGTACCTATGAACTCCTGCCTCTTAAGCTAAACGTTTAATTTGAGGACTGTAATGATTATGTGACCTGGAGTATTATAAAAATGCTGATGTTGCTTCAATCCATGTCTTAGTTTCCCTTTAAGTAATTCAGTGGGTTTTTTGCCCCACAAGCAGTAGCAGAATTTTATAATACTTTGTATTGGCCCGCTTAAGTTAGATGCCTCTGTTGCCTGATCAGTTAGGGACTTCTTTTTCCTCACACATTGTGTTGCAGGTAATTGTCCTTTCTCTGGACTACATTGTGAGTTTTGAGGAGTGAATAGATTGAAGGTAGAGTTATAGTACAGGAAAAAGTTTGAAGTTGGTTGAAGCAGCTATCCCCTCTGTTTTTGTTTCAGTAGCATACTTAATTATTACTTAGGGATTTATTTATTCACTTCACACCTTCTCATGCTGCCACAGGATACTAAAATTAGGAAAATGAAAGCATTTACTGCTTAAACAATCAAACTTAAAAGCTAGCCTACCTTTTTACCTATAGGAAGCTCTGGACCTGACTCTGAAATTAAGCTGAGAAAAGAATTACTGAGGTTTAACCCATTGCTGATAAGCAGGCACTTATCTTTTCATTGTAGTCAAGTTATAATCATCTTATGTAAGTATAATTTTTAGATACAACCTGTAGGATATCTTTTTTAATCCTGTTTTAATATTCAGTTGGTCAACTTTGAATTACTTCCAGCTCTGTTGAATTTTTTTAACTAACATCTGCACCATGACAGTGTCTTGAAATACCTTTTTTCCAATTTGCATGTGTTTCCATGCAATTCTCATGACATTTTTTAAAATCAAGTATTGCATTACGTGCTTCCTACTCATATGTAAAAATAAAATGGTAGAGATGAGTAAAAGAAATTACAGCTTTAATGTTAACTGAACTTAATGAATTTTGTTTGAGACTTATGGACTGTTCATTTTTATTTAGAATTTTGACATACTTGTTTAAAGCCTGAAGTTCCTTTGCCTTAGTATGGGTTTCAGGGACAGCACTAACACATTAGCAATTTTTGTGGTAAAAAATCAAGATAGGGTCTTCACTATTCTTGTGTAACTAGCTGTTCTTTCTGTCTTTCGTTGTGATTGCAGTGCTGCCTTTGCAGTACTACTAAGATGAGGTAATACAAATGCAAAAGTAAATGTTAACCATTAATATCACAGCCTTTTTTTCCCCTTTTTTCTTAGTGTTGCATGCATATCAAGAGCCCTACAGACTTCGAGTGGCTGAAACAGTGTAGATTTTATTTTAATGAAGACTCTGATAAAATGATGATTAAGATCACTGATGTGGGTTTCACATACCAGAATGAATTCTTGGGCTGTACTGACAGGCTTGTCATAACACCTCTTACAGACAGGTGAAAAAGACTGATTTTATTCCTTTATGCTTTGATGCCAAACCTAGGCTTTCACAAGAGCAATTTAGTCATTCCTTTTGGATGCAAAATAGATCTCTGCAGAGTTTATCCTTCACAGTCTTATCAAAGTCAATAATTTTACATGGAAGGCATTAATATTTTAGTTTCTGTGCCTTACAATACGAGTAACTTCCAGTTCAATTTCTGCCACATGACAAGATTCTGCCTTTGATCTAGAAGGTATTTGAAGGAATTGCAGTCCTATTAAGAGAGGGGCCTACCTACCTAACTGGAACAACACAAAGGATGCTTTATAAGCTATCATTGGCAAAATAAAGGGCATCGGGTGGGTTTGGTTGGTTGTGGGTTGTTTTTGTTGTTTTTTTTTAAACTATTCCATACAGCAAATTCTAGAGCATCTCTTTAGATATAATTGTTAGCTGGTGTTTCACTGCATTAGGCATACAAGTTTCATTTATGAAAATGGGATGCACTGTATGATCAAACTTTCAGGTGGATGAGAAAGGAAAGGTTAGCTGTCTTTCATTATTGTACTCCATACTATAATGTAGTTAAGAACTACTTCAGTTGAAGTAATTCAGGAACTAAGCTACCCAAACTAGATTAGGCAGCATCTCTGTATCTGCTTTCTTCCCTTCTCGTGATCTTTCAGGTTGTTGATTATTGAGGATTATCTGTTCTTCCACTTTATGTATGAGATGAACCCTAATATTACCTGCATCAGAGGCTGAGTGAAGGGTTTTCCTTCTTACTGATTTAAATTGTAATTAGAGGCATGTAATTTCAGCAGTTTCCTTGTCTCCTTAAATCAGACCTTCCCCATGTAACACACTTGAGTAAGTTTCTCTGGCTGCAGGCCATTAAGTGATGATAGCCTGTTGCCTTTTAGATGTTACATCACTTTGGCTCAAGCTTTAGGCATGAGCATGGGTGGAGCACCTGTGGGACCTGCAGGAACTGGAAAAACTGAAACCATCAAAGACATGGGACGGTGCCTTGGAAAATATGTAGTGGTCTTCAACTGTTCAGACCAGATGGATTTCCGAGGACTTGGGAGGATCTTCAAAGGTAAGATGTGGACCAAAGGTAAGATGTTGGCCGAAAGGGTCAACTGTATCCTTGGGTGCGTTAAGCGCACCATAACTAATTGGTCAAAAGAAGTGATTGTCCCACTGTACTCAGCACTGGAGTGGTCTCATCTCAAGTACCGTGTACAGTTTTGGGGTCAACAACGTAAGAAGCATATAAAAATAATAGAATGTGTCCAAAGGAGAGCAACAAAGATGGTGAAAGAACTAGAAGGCATGATTTACGAGGAACAGCTGAGTGTACTAGGTTTGTTCAGCTTGGAAAAGGAGGAGACTGAGGGGTGCCCTTGTTGCTGTCTACAACTTCCTCATGAGGGGGAGCGGAGAGGGAGGCGCTGATCTCTTCTCTCTGGTGTCTGGTAATAGGACATGAGGGAATGGCTTAAAGCTGTGTCAGGTGAAGTTCACATTGGATATTAGGAAAACTTTTTTCCCCAAGGAAGTAGTCAGGGCCCAAAGCCTGTCGGTGTTCAAGTAGTGTTTGGACAACACTCTTAGATGTATGGTTTAACTGTTGGGTAGCCCTGTGTGGAGTCAGGACTGGACTTGATGATCCTCATGAGTCCTTTACAACTCAGGATATTCTGTGATTATATGATTCTATGGACTATGTGAAAGTTACAAATGCTGAGAGAACATCTTTATAAAGCAAGGTCAACAAATAATCAAAGGTGGTTTTCAGCCTTTTAATTCAAGTAATTAATATCTTATGAATGTAAAATACATTTGCGACATGGTCTTCAAGGAATAGAAATGTCTGAAACCATAAGACAGTTTATGAAAGGATACAAAAAGACACTTGAAATAATTAAGGAGGATGGCAAGTACAAAAAGAAAAATCTGTGAAATTTATTTCTGAACCGGTGGAATGTGTTGGATTCCGATTTCAGTATTTTGTCTCCTTCAAATGTCAAAGTTTTTATCAGTTGAAGGAAGTGCATGAACAGTGCTATATATGTTAAAAACAATTGGCACAGCTCACTGACGTTAGATGCAGATGACTTTTTTTAGGCACCAGAAACTGATACCTCTCAGTCATGGCAGATGTTGAATTAGAGATCAAGTGGAGGTCCTTGGCTCTTGTATTGTTGCAAGTGACTGCGTTGATGATTTTTTGTTTTGTTTTCCCCAAAATACATGAGGAAGAATGCAGTTGTGGCACAGACTGACCCCTAACTTCTTTCCAGGTGAAGTCAACTTTATTGTTCATTTTAATCTGTGCGATAAGCTATTGACAACCCATCATATTTTCATAGACTTACTGCAGTGATTTTTTCTGGGGGGTAGGGAGGACCAGTAAAACATTCAAGATGCTGAGAGAAGGAGCAGAAATTGAAGGATGTAGTATCCTAGACAAGCTTGAGGACTTTTGGAATTTTGCAACTTCTTGCTTAAAAAAGAGTTAAACTCTTCTCCTTGACTCTTTCCCAACCCTCAAAAATAAACTTTTTTTTTTTTCCTGAGGTAGATTAACCTGATTTTTGGCTTATGAATTGCGCCAAAAAAGGGTTAACAACATAATGGTCAGATGCTTAGTTGCTTTTCTCTTTGAAGGTCTTGCTCAGTCTGGCTCCTGGGGTTGCTTTGATGAGTTCAATCGTATTGATTTACCAGTACTATCGGTAGCTGCGCAGCAAATTGCAGTTGTGCTGACATGTAAGAAGGAACGTAAGAAAAGCTTTATTTTTACTGATGGTGATAATGTGGAAATGAACCCAGAATTTGGCATCTTTCTTACTATGGTAGGTATTCAGTAGGTTTCTAATAAGCCAGTGTTGATTGTACAATAATCGCTTCTAACCTGGTGTGTTAAGTGTACTTGCTAACTCATATTGTCACTCAGCTCTTAGAACTCACTGGCAGTTTGAGAACATTGAGCGTTACTACAAAGACAGTTTACAGGCTCTTGTTTCAATGACATCAAGCACATGCAAATAACAAATACAGCCAGTGTTGTAAATACAAGTTATCTCAACGTCAGATTAATTGTGCATGCTGCATTCTGGTAGTACAGAGAAGTGGCCATAGAGATATAGGTAGAAGTAGCTGGTAAAAACAGGACATATAAGGCTATAAATACAGATTTGAAGTGTTTAGGTGGAACATTTTTCATATCTCATGGATGTAAGAGAGGCTAAAATGCTGTAGAGATATGGTGGTAAATCTGCATGGCAATTAATTTTTACATGTGATTTAAAGCCAAAAAGCTATTTTTGTCTAACCAGGTTACATGTTCCTTTGCTGATTCTTCTGTTTGTGCAAGTTGCAGTCAACTTCAAAACCTGTTCTTCTCTCCAGAATCCAGGATATGCTGGACGGCAAGAACTTCCTGAAAACTTGAAGATCAACTTCCGTTCGGTGGCTATGATGGTTCCTGATCGTCAAATCATAATTCGTGTCAAATTGGCTAGTTGTGGTTTCATTGCTAATGTTGTATTGGCAAGGAAATTCTTTACGCTGTACAAGCTGTGTGAAGAGCAACTGTCAAAGCAGGTGATTATTTTCATATGAGGAGAAATTATCTTAGGGGAAAAATTATATGTGATGTCACAAATTATTGTTATCTATGTGAAGAAAATGGAAAAGTTCATGTTCACTAAGTAAGCTAAATGACACTTGCATTTTAGTAGTGCAACCCTCTGCTGTCCTGGAGGATTAACTCCTCCTACAGGTTATCTTACAAGAATGGGACTGTCATTCGGAACACTGCTTATTATTAAGATTTAGCTTTAATGAATGGTGATTGCTGAGGCAAATAAAGGGCTTGTATATTAGTCAGTCTTATAGAACGGATTGAGAGGCATTTGGTTTGTGCTGCCTGTGCTTCTTTAGGTGTTTCTCAAATAAAGTCAGTTTCCAAGGTCCACAGAGAATTCAAAATAATACTGCTAGTTTATTTCTTAATAGTCCTTGGGAACCTTACCTTTGTTCAAAGACTTGTGATGACATTTCTTTTTTTTGTCACACCTTGCAGTTTGGTAGATGGTAGCAGAGGTGGGGAATGAAGTCTCCCATAGTCATACAGCCAAAGGCTTGTTGTTGGATATTAGGAAGCATTTGTGCCACGTGTACCACTTCTTATACAAATACATATCTTAAATGACAAATAAGAATTGTTTCATGCATGTTAACTGGGGGAAGATTTCCTCAAACTTTGCATATCTTCTAGGTGCATTATGATTTTGGCTTGCGGAATATATTGTCAGTGCTACGTACGTTAGGAGCAGCAAAAAGAGCAAATCCCACAGATACTGAATCTACCATTGTCATGCGTGTGCTGAGAGACATGAACCTGTCTAAACTGGTAAGTTCTGAGGGCCTGGTAAATTAATTAAACTGCACTTTGGAGCTATGTGGGCTTTCTTGGAAATACAATTTAAAACTGTTAAGGCGATCACTAGAAGATTGGATGTGGCCTTTACACTGAAGATAGCCTGGAAATGTTCCATTTTCTGGATGGACTTGGGTACTAGTTTTGGCTGGGATAGACTTTATTTTCGTTGTAGTACCTTGTATGGGGCTGGGGAGGGAGTGAGCAAGGGGCTGTGTGGTGCTTGGCTGCCTACCTGGGTTAAACCACACCACCTTGAATTGTTCAGAATTGTTTTTACATATTTTCCTTGCTACCTACAAAAATAAGCGACCAAAGAGAAGTCTATATAGTAACCTCTTTAGAACCTTTGACCTGAAGTATTTAGTCACTCTTTTGAAATAATCCTTATTTGTAGTAATGAGTACCATCTCATCTGTCTTAAATAGCTAACAGAACCTCTTCTGTTGCTGTGATACTTCATCTCTTTTATTATCTTTTTTTACACCTTAGACAAATAATTTCCTATTTGTATAAATGATATTGCTAAAATCTACTTTAATAAATTCAGTCTGTATGTTAGTGGTTTATTTTCAATAGCTTTTGATTATTGGCAGCATCATATGATCTCCTTCTGCTATGTCCTGCTAGAGTGTTTAGCACCTAGAGTGTTACTGTGTATGGTTCCTTATGTTTTCAAATATTTCTTTAGCTCTGCAAGAGTTCGGGATTGTTTTTTAAGATGCTAGAATAAATAGGTTTTAATCTGTTTCCCCCACCCCTGATTTTCACTAGATTGATGAAGATGAACCCTTATTCCTGAGTCTAATTGAAGATCTGTTTCCAGATATCCAGCTTGATAAAGTAGGCTATCCTGAATTGGAAGCCGCCATTGACAAACAGGTAATGTTTCTCTTGATCTGTGCTGCTGTGGCATAACTATTGTGATGTGACATCTAAGAAAATTACTGGTGTTTCATCTACCCAGCTGGTAGTAATATGTTTTACTATTTAGAGGGAGAGTAAGCTTTTCCATAAATCTTTACCATTGGCATATCATTATTAACCTTATTCTTAAGGATGTTAGTGAATTGTGATTGTGGCATCCTGTGGTTTTCTTGTGAGTCATTTGTGGTGACCAGTTTTAAAAATGTGTGGATATACGCTTGCCTTATGTGACCCAGGATTTAGTACTTGTGTAAAGTCTTAACAGTCAGAACATGAGCTTGAGAAAAGACTTACCTAAAATGACACTTCCTCTACTTCATCTCCCATTAGATCTTTTGGAATATTTCAATAGGGCCAACTTAAGAACATCAGTGGGATATAGAAGGCTAATGAAGTATGTACACTTAAATAATCATCTCTATTAAACTTTCCTCCAGAATTTCAATAATTCCTCAGATAATTATCCAATAGTTAAACAGCGAAATAAATGACTCAAAAATGTGGAAAAAAACCCCAAAATGAAAGAAATTGAAAATCAGAAGTGCATTTCTGAAGAATTTGAGTTTATGACTTTTTATTTATTTATATTTAATATGATTAGATACAAGTGAAAAGGTCTGCTTCTGGCTTTCCTAACAAGGAAGAGTTGGATCATCAGCTAATGTTTATAAAACTGTTTTGCTTTCTGTAGTTTATACAGTTGGCTTTAAAAAAGGACTTGCAAATTAAGCTTTTATTAGGAGAAACTATAAAGAACTTGAATCTCATGCTTTAAATTGTCATTTCCTAATAAATTAAAAAGTGGTCTTAATAACATGGTCTTTATGTTTCTACTGGTGATGATGTGTGAAGCCAGACATAGAAAGTGTCAATGCTTTTAACAACAAACCATTGTCACTTGTTTCTAAGTAGGGTGTAATGTTAGCCCATACTGAAGCAGTGTTGGAAACTTGAAGAGCTTTAGGTGCTGTGATTATCTTACGTAACCCCAAATTTATCAAAAGTTCAGATCTAGGAATCTCATGGTGCCTTTTTAGTGCTATGACAGTGTTTGAAAATTTTGTTAGTTTATTTTGGCATATTTTTTTCATATTGCTAAAACTTAAAATCTGGAGAAACCAGAAATGGTAGGCTGTTTTATTTGTCTTGGAAGTGAATCAAGGTTTTATTAAATAGAGCGCTTCGCTGTGTTTTCAGAGCTATAATGACTTAGTACAATGAAAACAGCTAGGTTAGGACAGAATCAAGTTCATGAGGACTATTTTTATTAGGGAAGGGGGACAGGAGTGGTTGGGAAAATATCATAACGAAGAAATAGGCGTTACTTGAATTAAAGTGTTTCTCTATGTTTACATGTTGTGATGGGTTTGACCCCAGCTGGCAGCTAAGCCAACACCCAGTCACTTGCTTACTTTCCCCCAGCGGGTTGTGGGAGAGATTCAGAGGGGGAAAAGAGAGGGGGGAAAAAAGCTCATAGGTCTAGACTGAGACAGTTTAATAAATGAAGAAAAAAAAAGGAAAAGAAGTGATGCAAAAGCAATTGCTCACCACCAGCAGACTGATGCTCAGCCAGTCTTTGAGCAATGGCAACTTTGGAGACACTTCCCCCCAGTTTTGTTGCTGAGCGTAATGTTATCACTTGCAGTGGGGTTGGAATGGATACCTTTAAAGGTCCCTCCCAACTCAAACTATTCTATGATACGGAGTATCCCTTTGGTTAGTCCGAGTCAACTGTCCTAGCTGTGTTCCCTCCCAACTTCTTGCCCTCCCCCAGCTGGCTTGCTGATGGGGCAGTGTGAGAAACAGAGGTGGCCTTGATGCTGTGTAAATATGGTTCAGCAATAGCCAAAACACTGGTGTGTTACCAGCACTGTTTTGGTTACATATCTAAACCATGGCATCATATGGGCTACTACCAAGAAAATTAACTCCATCCCAACTAGACCCAGTACATATCTACAACTGTTAACAGAGGATCTTTTGAGAACATGTCAAGTCTGCTTGTCAACATGTTTATTTTTCGATAAGGGAAGTATCTAGTCTACAAGATTATTATAGAATCATGAGTGTTAGAAACTATTAAGAAAAGACAGGTGTCCACTGATGGCATTCGATTAGAGTGAAGGAATAACTAACACGACCATCTTGTTTTATGTGAAGAAAGAAATCAGTTCAGGTATGTTCTGTCCGTGCATCATTAGGTTTTGGATATATTGCTGTATATATTTGGACTCTGGAAACAAGTCAGAAGGCTACATTCTATACTGGAAAGAAAGGCAGCTTGGCTGGTTTGGTGTCAACTGCAAGAGCTGTTAAGATGTAAATGATAGCAGAATTTTATCATGTATCCATGAAAATGGTGTATCTGATGTCTTCACTGTGCTTTGCAAACTCCATTGCTTCAACAGTGGTGTTCTTCATGGCGATGAGGAGTTGGTGGCACCATATACTTCATGGTTGCTGTTGATGAATCCATCTTGTGCTGCTTTCTGTTCCTGGCTTCCTTGCAGAGCGAGATAAATTGAACTGACATGAGGTTCGATAGGCGAGTAATATAGCAAGTGGTAGTGCCAGTTCCATGGTTCTAACTGACTATGTGACAGTAATTGTAAAAGCTGAGTTTTATATCCTATCAGTAAAAAGTTAGACCTCTTTTTACTGATAATAGTTTCTGAGATTTTTTGTGGAACATAATTTAAAACCAGAAATTATACTTGAATTAAAATATAATAGTTATTTTGAGAGCTTCACTTTTATAACATGTTCTTGAGTTTTTAGAAATTTTTTTGACTGTCAAAAACATAGTGTGCTATGAATTCTTAAGAAATAGTTCTAGCTTTTCTCTGCTGGCTAAAAACTTTCTTGTTCACTTCCAGCTGAGTCACTTTCACAAGTGACAGCAATACCACCGTAGTGAGATAACTTCTTTAAGCTTGGAACTAGTAAAATAGTAAACAAGCATGTGACATTTGGTTCTAAAACATCGTGTCTTTTCTTAGAAAGATGATATTAAGAAGTTACTGAAAGGTCCGTCTGTACACTGAGAAATATTTAACAAAATGTTTTACAGAAAAACTTTTGGCTATTGTAAGCATTTAGAAACACAAGTCATCATCATCATAAAAAGGCAACTATTCTGAGAGGCAAGTAAAAGCGCTCTGTGGCTATGAAAGACATTGCTAGCAAGAGTGTTTGTAAAATTCTTGTCTTTTCCTTAAAATGATGCTTTAACCCTAAGAAGAGCCGGAAAAAAAAAAAAAGGATGGTTTATCTTCTTTTATTTTCCTGAATACATATTTAAATACTAAGTGTCCCTTCTTTTTCCAAACAGTTTTCTATATACACAAAACCTTTACAAAGAGTGTAGTCTTCTGCTGAAGATTTTTTTTTTTTTTTTTTAAAAACATCAAAATATCTTGTGCACTAAAATAGTAGTAATTTGATTTTCTGTCACTATCTATAGGTGGAGGAAGCTGGACTTGTTTGTCATCCTCCTTGGAAACTGAAAGTTATCCAACTTTTTGAAACCCAGAGAGTAAGGCATGGATTGATGACTCTAGGACCTAGTGGTGCAGGAAAAACTGTTTGCATCCACACTTTAATGAAAGCCATGACAGGTGTGTGAGTATTTATATTGTAAACTGTTATTAAACTGTTAAATTGTAAACTTTAAACAACATTGTTTCTTCACAGAAATCCTCAATTACTTCACTGTGAGAAAATATTACTGGAAGAATCTGTTTGTGTGTTGCGAATACTAATTGTTGTGGTAGTATCTTTTAAAAGCTTAAAACTGTCTGACATTCAAGGTCATATAATACATATCCTATTTCCAATATTATGATACTTACATCAGAAGTTCTTATTCTAGAAACATTGAGAAAGAGGAATACTGTCTGGGCAGACAGCTCAGACAAGTGATTAAAGCATCTCCCAGGTTGGGCTGAAGTAATGCTGAAACCTTCCCCTAATCATAAGTATATAGTCCTTTTTGAACACAATTCACAAAACAAGGTCTTTATCTGCAGTATAAAATAAATACTTATATCATTTGTTGCTGCTAGGAGATAGTTACTAGTTTAGGCAGAGACAAAGTCTTCAAGGGTATTCATTTTGTGTCCTGGCTGGATGCTTGAGGAGTGTGTGTTTTTTGTCCTCTGTATTTCTAAGCAAAAATATTAGTGGAAGAACTTCTGTTTGATCCTATTAAACTAAAAGTTCATAACTGGAGGAAAAAACCCATCTCTTTTGAGGTAAGCTGGTGTTACACCATTTCACAGGCTTCAGTAGGCTGCTTATACAATTTTCCAGAAATGGATAGCTTCTGTAAAAAATGGTTCAGCCATTTTCTCATCCATGCAGTACTTAGTGTGCTTAAGAAACACTATAAGCTCTACATTGCAGCGTAAATGTTCCATTCAGGGAAAAAAAGCAGAAAGAACAGATAGTTGCATTATACTATTTTCCTGTATTTCTGTAGTATGGAAATGTGAACTACAACCAAGATAAAGCTGCCACAATACTTTTTTCAAGCTGATCTTCTGGCATAACCTCATGAAATTTAAAACTACGTGATTTGCCAGGCTTCTATCTTACATGTTAGTGAACTGTGATTATAATTAAGATTTTAAGATAAGCCATTTTTTTAGCTCTTTCTTTCAACATCTTATTACTGGTGCCTGATTAAGTTTTAATGTTAGCTTTTCTAAAGATGTCTGGCATAGGAGTTTTTAAGCTGTTGTTAATGTGGAAAATATAAGGGTTATATGATCACGGTATGGCTAGATGGAATTTAGCTGCCCAAGAGGCTTCACAAGGATATGCTCATACTATATACTTTGCCTATTCTAAGATGTATGCAAGTGCACAATGGGGAAAAACCAAAAAACGATCATGTGGAGGGTCTGTCTGGTATTTAGTCATTGGGTTTTAAAAAAGTGCATCCAAACCAAAGGCTTTAAAGTTTTATTGTTTGAAAAGCCTTCAAAATATTAAGCTAAACCTTGAATAAATTTCATCTTGCTGCTCTTCTGTTCCCCATGAATTTATGAAATGTGAATTGTACTTTCAAAAGTTTCAGAACTTTGTTCTACTCTAAATTTTGATGGCTCCAATTAACAAATGTTGATGTATAGCAAGAGATAAGTTTTCCAAGTAAATACGCAACTTCTTATAATGGTGAATGCATATTAAACCATACATTTAAGTGTAATGATTTTGAATTTGTCAAAGTTCTCTGGCTGTTGAAAAGAAATACCGAAATTAACCAATGATCTGCTTTCATAGATTGTGGACAGCCACATCGTGAAATGAGAATGAATCCTAAAGCTATAACTGCTTCACAAATGTTTGGTCGTCTTGATGTGGCAACAAATGATTGGACAGATGGAATATTTTCAACACTCTGGAGAAAAACTTTAAGAGCCAAGAAAGGTATAATGGAAAAAAATTCTCTCCAAAACAAAACAAGCTGCAGGACATCTCTCTAAAGCCCATTAGCAAACTTTTTTTTTTTTTTTTTTTTAACTTACATGGAAGCATTGGAATATTGGTGCAAGAACTTCTGTCTATTGCACAGATTCTGTTCTAAACACTTTGTGTTCACACTGTGTAGTGTAGCAAATACTGTTTCACTGAATTTGCTGATCTCTCTCTTTCAAATGATAGGCCCTTGAATGGAAGAAAAGTGGAAGGTAAGAGTCAGTTCCCCCAGCACTGGTATACTATAAAAAATTTCGGTGCTGTCAGGATTTCTACCTGGTCTCCAGCTGCCATACTAGAAGGATGTGAATCTCCTTTGTGTCACACCTCCTGCTAGCCCTGCACATACCATAGTTCATCTCAAATGGCACTAGATAATTCTGTTTAGGCAAGCAATTTCTGCCTGAAATAATGCTGGCATATATTCTTAGAATGCTATATTAACTAAAAGAGAGACCTTGATGGTTTGATGCTAGATGGTTTCTTCCTTGTTTTGTCTGAATATTAGTATGTGACCTTATCATTAGGCCTGAAGGACTAAAGGAAAAAAAAAAAGAGAAAATTCTAATGTTTTTTGTACTGTCAATTTTCATACAAAAATTCTTAGTCTTTAAGGATACAGATACTTTTAAAATAGAAAATACTTTTGGATTTAATTATGTTGGTTTTGTTTCAAATCTAGAAAATGTAGCACCCCTGAGAACGTAGTAGAGCATTAACTGTTGATTTTTTTTCTATTTTTCCCCTCAACGTGAAATATAAATTAGCATACTCAATGACTTCTTCAGATTCACTGTTTGCAACACTTTGTAGTGCCTCTTTATGATGAGAACTCCAGACCATCTCATGCCTGAGATGCCTGCACTGTAGCTATTTGCCTCAGAGGTGTGAAAGTTTCTCATCTGGAAGCTTCTTGGCTGTCCTGGTTTCAGCTGGGATAGAGTTAACTGTCTCCCTAGTAGCTGGTACAGTGCTATGTTTTGAGTTCAGTATGAGAAGAATGTTGATAACACACTGATGTTTTCAGTTGTTGCTCAGTAGTGTTTAGGCTAAAGTCAAGGATTTTTCAGCTTCTCATGCGCAGCCAGCAAGAAAGCTGGAGGGGCACAAGAAGTTGGCACAGGACACAACCAGGGCACCTGACCCAAACTGGCCAACGGTGTATTCCATACCATGGGATGTCCCATCTAGTTTAGGAACTGGGGGGAGTGGGGGCGGGGAATCGCCGCTCGGGGACTGGCTGGGTGTCGGTCGGCGGGTGGTGAGCAATTGCCCTGCACGTCATTTGTACATTCCAGTCCTTTCATTATTGTTGTTGTCATTTTATTAGTGTTATCATTATCATTATTAGTTTCTTCTTTTCTGTTCTATTAAACCGTTCTTATCTCAACCCACGAGTTTTACTACTTTTCCCGATTTTCTCCCCCATCCCACTGGATGGGGGGGAGTGAGTGAGCGGCTGCGTGGTGCTCAGTTGCTGGCTGGGGTTTAACCATGACATTGGTTCGTACCTAGCAACACCCCAAGCCACCTAGGCCTCGACAGTGCGGGCTCACTCTGAAGGCGGATGAGAGTGGGACCATCTCTGACTAAAGGACCATCCAGCAATGCACAGCAGGGCTGGCTACTCCCTAAGGGATGGGGAGCCAGAAGCTAAGGCAGGCTCCCTTTCTAGCCAAGGCCTGTTGCTCACTGCCTGAGTGAGGGGAGCAGGACAGACCCAGACCCTCCTAGGAAATAGAGGCAGGCTTTAAGATCCATTTCTGTTACTAAATGGAAAAAGCTAGGAAAACCTTCAGAGAGCTGGATCAAGTTTACAAGCAGGAGAACCAACAACAAGAATCTTCCCCCAATGGACCTCCTTTACTTAAGAAAGTGAGCATGCTATCTGAAGGAGTGATTTTTCAAGTCTTCCTCTCATTTAATCTCACTACCTTTATGCAAACTCTTTGGAAATGAATGGTGGTTTTAAATAGATGTATAGTTTCTATCTTATTTATGCTGTTTTACGTAAGTTGAAATAAACCTAACTTATTACTGCAATGAAGACTGGATCCATAAAACTGTTTCACACTATTACAAACTGATGACATGCTGATGACTATATACTGAGCAATGGATAATTATCAGGAGGTGACAAAATGAAGTACTTAATTGAAATTGAGTGATGGAAAAGGTAATTGTACTAAAAGCTGAGATTCTAGCTCTGTACGTGAATTCAGAATTAGTTCAAAATTTGTTTGCAGAGAGAAGAAACTGGTCTTTGAAAGAAACTAGAACTTCCTCCATAGGCATTTGTATTGGTTATTTTGCATTATAGGTGACCACATCTGGATAGTTCTTGATGGTCCAGTTGATGCTATTTGGATTGAGAACCTTAATTCTGTCCTGGATGATAACAGAACTCTAACACTAGCAAATGGAGATCGGATACCTATGGCACCAAATTGCAAAATAGTCTTTGAACCTCATAGTATTGATAACGCTTCTCCAGCAACAGTTTCAAGGAATGGGATGGTATTCATGAGCTCATCAGTTCTCAGCTGGAGCCCTATCCTTGAGGTACAATAACTAAGTGATTGTTTACGTATTAGAAGTTTTACTGATTACTTATTCAACACTTCACTGTTGTTACTTTAGGACCTAATTTTGTGACTTTTGTTGTGAAATGCATTTTACACTGTATAAAGTTAGAAGTCAGTATTTAATATAGCAATGTTTCTGATATTTTATACAAGAGTGAATAATGTAATGTTTTCAGGAACATAGTCAACGTATTGCACTTTTAAAAACACGGGTATTTCACTTTGGGACAAATTTGTAATTCAAGGTATTTTATACAATTGAAGAGCAACTCGGTTGTCAAAATACCAACTACCTGGCAGCCCCTAGTACAGCTTCAGACCAAGGAAAAAGAAAGAGTAAACAGGCTGATTCAGGAATCCAGAAATCCTCAAGAAAACACAAGTTCTCTTGATATTTCTTAAAATTAATTGCAGTTGGGATTTAGAACCAGAAGTGAAGTCAATACAGCATCAAAGTATTGATGTTCTTACTTGGTTAAGTTGTCTGTTAACATTTCTAGAAGCAAAATGTCTGAAGAACAAAGCAGTGGTTACTCTGTCTCTGGCATGGAATGAATGAGTGGGAAAAACAACATGTTATAGGTGTGTTTTGGGGAGAAGAACAGCATTTAGCAATATTCAGATTTCAAAGTGATTTATAAAGTGATTTTTTTCTTGTATGTCATCTTTCATCTTCCAAAAACCAGAAAAAATAAACCCTTATGTTGACTGAATGTTGGTCATGATACAGTGACTGACACATTTAGAGACTTGAGCATACGATGTTTTTTTTTTCATGTAGCAAATATCTTGGTAAAGATGAAACGTAAGAGTTCCCAAGAATCTACCTAATGCTCTATAGTAATATATTTCAGCAAAACTTTCAGCATTTAATTCCAGTTGTGTCCCCTTTTGAGAAAACAACAGAGACAATAGCAGTAAAAAACCAGTTTGTTTCTGAGTATCTTTTTTGTAATGTTAAGCCCTATATTGCCTTAGAAATTCATTGAAGTAGGCTCCTCAGGATTAAGACTTTTTAAAAAATTAAATTAAAAGAAATATTAATTTATTTTCTCTTTATTTTTCTCTTGTCTAGTCAGTCTTACTGAGAATATTTTGTTGACGTTACTTTGCTTTGATGAAATGTGGACTGTCTCATGCGTATCAAAAATTAAAACTTTATTCCTTGTGGCTAAGGCACTGATTCCTGTCATCATAGAGAAAATTACTTTATTACCTTCTCCTGAAACCCAACTGAATATACCTTTCTTCTGTCTAATCCCAAATTAATGTTTCTTCATATGGGCTTTAAATTTTAATTTTAAGCTAGGAATAATTTAGTCTTTCTATTTATGAAATCAGAACATCGTCTAGGCCCTTGTAGCCTAAATACCTCCCTGTTTGCAGACTCAAAAGAACAAAACTTCACAGGTTACTATGAGCTGGCAGACTGAATTTTACTGTCTTCCTTTCTACAAAGTATCCCATTAACAAGTTTTTTTAATAATTTTTAAAATTAATATTTCACAGTCTCATTTGTTTGTTTCGTTTTCCAAATCAAATAGAATACCAGTGGAAAATAAAACTAACGCTCATGTAAGACAGTGTTGCTTAACGAGCAAGATGAAAATACAGTTGGATTCATATTAACTTTCAGATGTTACTAGTTGAGGAAGCCTTTTGTAATGATTACCCTGTATTATTCTCAGATTTCTTACTATATTAACCCATAAAGCTTCTCTTGCTTCTAAGTGTTGTATAGCTTGCTTGTTTATAACCAGATTCCTTCTCCGTAAATCCCTGATGTGTCTGGCAGCAGAGAAGTTGACATGCCACGGGGCACGGTCTGGGGCAGTGCCTAGAACAACTGTCCTTAGCGTATCGGAGGTTTCAGCAGAGGTGGAAATCAAGAAAGAGACGGTATGCTGCTGCCCAAGCCCTGGGTGGCAGGCGGTGCCTCGTGCCTTTTCCTGGGGCTGGAGACAGTAGAGCCCCCCCCCCCCCCCCCCCCCGGGACAGGGGGC
>NW_010972764.1:3483710-3503234 GCF_000737465.1 Haliaeetus leucocephalus | reverse complement strand
GGGGAGGAGCGGTGCCGCCCCCCCCCCCCCCCCCCCCCAGGGAATTGTGCCCTGGGCATGGAGTTATCAGGTGAAGGAGCTGTGGGAAGGGGTGTGAAGACTTGTGTGCCTTCAGGGAGGGTAAACAGTTTAGCAGGATCTCCACAGAGACACTGCAGACTCAAGATCCGTAGCCCAGTAATAGAAAGGAGAGGGATTGAGAGATTGCATTCAAAGCTTTGCTCAACAGAAACTATCAAGGTGAGGAAGGCTGTAAACTTGTGATTTCTGGCAACAGAAGTGAGGTTTCCTTTCCACCTGCAGATCTGAAATGGTAGGTCAGGTATAATGCTCTGAGAATAGGTGAGGAGCAGTAAGATTCACTAGGGGAGGCATCAGAACCTAGCTTAGCCTTAACCATTTAAGAGGCAAAGGAGTGTGACTATCATCAGAGACTCTCTCCTATGATGGAGGCACCCATGTGCTGTGACTTGTTGCCTGTGGAGGTTTGCTGTTTGTGAAGGACTAGGGGTTGCTGCAGAAGGCTGTTACCGTATTTCTCTAGGAGTGCCTAGAGCCTTTCCCTTTTAGAATGAAATTAAATCATACAGAGCTGGCTGTTCAATCACAGTTACTTAGCAATACTCGAGAATCATTGCTAATTCATTTGATAGGTTTCTTTGCCAAGTCTAAAATGTTTGCATTCTTAATAGGAAAAAAAAAAGTGTTTAACAAGTTTCCTAAAAATTTGGCTGTTACTGAAGTTTTACCAATGCAAATACATGCAGTCAACACAAGTGCCTTGTGTATATGAGTGAAAGGCTTTACTTTTTCTTTTTTTTTAAATAATATGGATACTTGAGAAAGTTTAAGTGTAAATTATGCATCTAGGACAATGGCTGCCATGAGATTCCGCTTGTGTTGTTCCTTTCTGTACTTAGAAGGCTGCATAGGGCCTGCGATGATAGGTTCTCGCAGCTCTGCCGCCTCGTATTGGTTAATTTGCAGGCAACAACTTCCTGAATGTTTCAGTTTAAATTGAGCTATAGATTCAGCTGCAAAGACAGTAAAAAACAAACAAAAGCATTTTATTTTGCCTTATCAGTCATGATTTGCCTCCTGACTTCGAAGGGATACGCAGGCTAAATTACTTGTGTTGAAGTGTTGCATGAAAGTAGTTTCACTTAATCCATGACCTTATGCTTCTACTGTATTTCAGTGGTAGCAACAGTCAAAAAGAAAAGAAGAACCTGTTTTTTTCTTTTTTTTCTTTTGGATACCAGAAAACAAATTATGTTCATTTCAGCCATGAAACATGCCTTCCAACCTCCCTTCCTCTCCCCCCCAAAAATTGGCTATAAAATTGCAACCTCAAATTATCATTTGAGCCAATAGCATTTATTTGGTTTTTGTTTGATTTGGTTTTACCTCATAAATAAAATATCTTGATGGCTATTTCAGTACATCTTCCTTTAAATCTATGTTGTAGTGCGATATGCTACATAGTCCCAGCAGATCAGGGTAGTTGTTAATCTTGCTTTGTTCACTAGAGGATTTCCTTACTTTTGTAATAGAATTAAATGGAGTTTTCTTTCTTTAGTTCCTAATTCTCAGATGCGCAATGAAACATAGTATTTGTTGATATTTCAGAAGAACTTCGAAAAATATTTAACAACAAATACAAATTGCTCAGGAAGTTGTATATATTTAGATTTCACATCCTTACAATTTATAAACAACTAAATATAGCAGCCTATTGGGATGTAATATCATGACATAAGCAATTTCCAAATTCAGTGAAATAGATCTCAACCTTTTCATATTGCTGTTCTTGTCTAACATGCTTCTTAAGCAGCTTTTGCAAAGTGATCTAAGCTATTTGATCTGTCACTCATCAACCTCCTCCAAAGAAAAAACATCTTACCAACTTTTCTACTTATCTCTACTATTTTCTGAACAGCTGGTGAAGTTCCACCTACCTGTTTCTAGAAAGCTTTTTCATATATCTACCTATTTGTAATCAGTCCCAGAGTTTACTTATTTTAGGCAGTAAAAGATAGACTTTCAAAAGATTATGAAGGTAGAAGTGTAGAGAAGAATCACAGAAGCACAAAATAGTTGAGGTTGGAAGGGACCTCTGGAGATCGTGCAGTTGAATACACCTCACTCAAAGCAGGGTCGACTGGGGTAGGTTGCTTAGGACTGTGACCTGTTGAGTTTTGAGATGGAGACTCCAGAAGCTCACTGAGAAGCCTGTTACAGTGTTTGACCACCCTCACAACAACAACAAAAGAAGTTTTTTCTGTTTAGATGTTTAGATGGAATTTATTTGATTTCAATTTGTGCCAAATTTTAGTTTGAATTTTGGGGAAGAGTCCGCAAGTGTTTTTGCTGATGAGTGTATTTTATGCAGGAAATAAATTCATGCCATGTAAATGAGAAGCATTCTGCCACACAAATGAGAGAAAGCTTCTAGGTAACTCGAAGCAGCAGGTTACTACTTTGAGCTAAAGGCATCAAAGAACAAATCCTGTTCTGTGATCTTGAGAAATAGGTAGTTTTAATTAGGTTTTGTTTATCCAGCATTACAGATACTGAGATGCATAAAAATCCCCACTACACACACCAGCAGACATCCCCGTGTGAAATCCTAACTTTTTTTCTGCAGCTGCCGGATGTTTCTGGGGTGCCCTGTATCACTGCTAGAAACTAATGTTGTGCAGAATAAATCAAACTTGTGTCGTACATATGATGGTCTTTCTTTGCAGAGATGTTGTATATCTTAAACAGCCATTGTGATTAAAAAAATATTTGAAAAGAATGATTTTTGTGCAGTTGAAAACTTTAAAGGGCTTTTTTTCTTCAGTATCTGTGTTTTACATCCAGTAGGAGTTATGCATACTTGAGTAAAGTTTGACCTCCTGCTAGCCAAACCCTGCCCGACAGGCAGGGAATCTGAACCCCCGAAAAAGAAATCAACTTTCCGTGCTTGCTGCACCTTTTGCATTACTACAGCTGAATTTACTGAGACTCGCATTGGGAACTATATTTATTTTCTCGCCATGCTTTGCAACAGGGATTTTTGAAAAGACGTTCCTTCCAAGAGGCTGAAGTTCTACGTCAGCTGTATTCTTCATCATTCCCAGACTTATACCGCTTCAGCATTCAGTCTCTGCAATGGAAGACTGAGATGTTGGAAGCCTTTGTGATTATGCAGAGCATTAATATGCTGCAGGGCCTTATCCCACCTAAGGTAAAGTCATGTAGATTTTTTTATATTTACTTAATCTAACAGAGATAATTTTAAATCATGAGATTACATAGAGGAGAGATTCTTTGATGACTTGGAATATAAATGAAGATGCAGGTTAGTAAGGAATACCTTTTTTTTTAGAAAATAATAGCTAGGATGTGCCCTCTTTCATATCTGGATTTGATGTTAAGCACTGACATGTAGCATGTGTCAGCACATTTATTTCAGGGGTTTTTTGGTGGATTGTTATCAGATTATAAACTAGAACTTGAATCAAATGCTGTAATCGTTGATTACAACTGATATTTACAGGCTGCTTTTCTATATTTTGTGGTCTACTTGATATTGATTTGGTCTGTTCTTTGATGAAGACGTCAGTAAATTTAAACATGACTGAAGGCTTTTAACCTGATGTTATTATGAAGTAGAGTTTTCAGGCTATTGAAAATAAAAGCCTAACTCAATCCTTCAGGAGCAAGGAGGGGAGTTGACTCCAAAATACCTGGAAAGGCTGTACATCTTCTCTCTTATGTGGAGTGTAGGAGCATTACTAGAACTGGAAGACAGATGCAAAATGGAGCACTGGCTTCGAAACCATGCAACAATAAAACTTGATCTTCCCTGTATCCCAGAAGGCAGTGAAGATACCATGTTCGATTATTATGTGGCATATGACGGTTAGTAACCCAGCTGGGTGGTATGGGGTAAAACTTAAACGTAATTTTAAAATTGTGCTGCTTTCAGAGAATTAATTCAGAAGGTTTTTGTAGCTTACCTTCTTTTGTGTTCCTTGGCAAGTTTTGTTTTACAGCTACACTTTACTGGTGATGTTGTAGAAAGCTTTTTCCCTGTTTCCTGTGAGAAATCAGAATGTGGCTATATTGCTACAGAATGCTGCATGGACTTTGTGATGATGAATTGTCAAGTGAACAAAAATAGGCAAGCTTTGTCCTTGTCATAATTTATGTAGGAAAGAGGAGTAAGCCTCTTAGATCCAACCTGGGAGATTCTATGATTATATGATTCTGTAACTTTGGTCTGAATTTACAAAGTGGGATTACTGTATGTGAGACAGAGGCACTGATAGATGGGTTAACTCTATGAAAAATAAAAGAAGCGATGATGCCTTGTATCTCTAAAACATTAGCTTTGTTTCTTTCTTATTAGGTAAATGGATGCACTGGGATACACGTGTTGAAGAGTATGTATATCCCAGTAGCAGCACTCCAGAGTATGGCTCCATTCTTGTACCTAATGTTGACAATGTGAGAATGGATTTCCTTATTGAAACCATCGCAAAGCAGGGCAAGGTACTTTGTCTATATTTAACATTTAAATAGTGCTAACAGTACATGTAATAAAGTTTTTGAATTAGAAATGTAATATTATATCATTGAAAAGGAAGAACTTTTTTTTTTTTTAACATAAAATGGTGATTCCAGGAGGCACATTCATGTAAATATGCTTGAACTCTTGAATACTCACTGCTTCCGGACTTTTTTGTTTTCCCCTCACGCATCTGTTCTATAGTGTAAATAACCGTAATTACAGCTGAGTTCAGGTCAGAACAGAATCAATCTTTTCATGTAGCTGTTGGAGAGGGGGCAGCACACAGGGCAGCCTCGTGCCAGGCTCTGCTGATATGAACTCTGCTCACATAGGGCAGTTACAGAGTTTATGTACCTTTAGGTTATGCAACCCGTTCTTCACCAAAACCATGTCAGATAAGCAGGATATGGTAAACAATAACAGTCATTAAAATCTTTTAGATACTGAGGCTCTAGATGGTACATTCTTTTTGAAATATTCAGCTCCTTTTACGAATAATCCATTGCTTTGTTAGTTAAATCATGCTGAGTGACACGACCATTAACTGCAAATGTTTTTAACTTGAGGCCTGCAAAGGTCTATGAGATATTAACTATTTTGCTTTCACATGTGCCTTGTTGAGAATTCATTTTACATAACTTTTCTAGTTTTATTTCAGTTTAAAAGATCAATGGGATTGCTGAGGCTTTGCTAAGACACCCAGTTCTTGTGTTTCATCTTATTTCAATGTTGTCTTTGTCTAGGCTGTCCTACTAATTGGTGAGCAAGGAACTGCAAAGACTGTTATCATCAAAGGTTTTATGTCAAAATATAACCCTGAAAACCACACAGCTAAGAGTTTGAATTTTTCATCTGCAACTACCCCATTAATTTTCCAGGTATAGTAGTCATTCACTTTCTAATACAATGTAACTGGATTCAGAGATTGTTCTGAGAATTTGCCAGGAGGATGCTTCTGAAAGTAGTTTGTTTAATTGAAAATGAGTGCAGAAACAAATAAGCACCTGCTCAAAAGGACTCTGTCCTGACACGTGACTTAAAAGATTTCTGTAAAAACCATGTTCCCTTCAACTTCTTTGGTACTTATTGAGCTGTTCTTGGACTGTTACAATACCTTGCATATTACTTACTTCATCACATTTAATGTTTTTATGTCAAATATATCAGTTCTCACTAATTGGGTAGAGCTGTCAGTGGCTTCCTTCAGATTCACTAAAAGCCGTGAGTAAAATAAGTGCTACCCACAACAATCTGTCATAAAAAGTGTGCTGTCTGCAATTTAAATTTCAGTAGATTAAATTACTCATTAAAAAGGTAACACATGCAGTGCAGCTGCTCTAAATAGAACTATGAATACTTAAATCCTGAACTATACTGCCTGTCCAAATTTCTACTGAGCTACTTTGAATTATTTCAAGTTTCTTTTAACCTGCTGGCAATATATATGGGAAATATTTTTAATGTGGTTTGGTATGCCAAGCCGAAGCACTGTCTGGGCTTTAATCAGAAGTGCTGTCTATAAGATTGATGCATCATCTGTCATCGGGCTCTATAGTGTAGTAGAAACTATTAACATGCTTAATATACAAGTATGTAATTCTGGTCTTACTTTTCTTAGTATTTTTCCTTTATTTATTGGGCTACATAAACAAAAAGTAGTATCGGTACATCTGTTTTAATAAAATAGGTGTCAAGTTTATTGACAATAGATGATAGTCTGTTGATGATCAAGACATCTGAAATAGATGTGCAAGTCTAACAGTCAAGTCTCTGATAACAATCTAGACCAAAGCACTGTCTGTTATGGCACATGTGCTTTTAAATTGCTCTGACTTTCTAAAATTTTGGTCTAACTGATGCCACTCGTGTAAGAAGGCTTTCCAGGGTACTGTACAGGAGCCTAGGCACAATGTAAGAATGCAGATATTTAGATTTGCACTAAAGAGTAACTATGAATGGTTAAGTGAGCTTTCACTTGGTATAGAATAAATAAAAACTGAACCTTAAGGAGAACAGAGCAATGGAAAGATGACGGGAAGAAAAGTAGTTGCAAGTCTTCTATTAAGTGAAGTTATTTCGTCAAGTCTGTTTATGTATGTGAGTTTAATTATCACTGTATGCTTTTATGAAGTACATTGATGTCTGCTGGAAAGGTCTTTAAGAATCACATCTTTCAGATCTGACAGATTGTTAGTTTAATCTTTATTGCTAGTAACCATCAATTTTGGTGATAAATGAATAAAATGAAATAAAAGTTTAATATGGTTTTGAAATCATGAAGCTGTTAGGCATGGTTGTCTACACTAGACATTTGTTATGTCTGATACCGACCTAATGCTGTATAGCGTGAGATTTCAGTCATTCTAGTTGAACTTGTGCAATTAGCTCCAGCAGAGGTGTTGTCTAAACCTTCCTTAGTAAAATTCTGTGTAACAAAACTGTCAATATGTTTAATTGATTGAATCATGTAGGAAAGGAAGGGCTCTTTGTAACTATGCTAATAATTGCTTTTTCAACAGCGTACAATAGAAAGTTATGTGGACAAGCGCATGGGCACAACTTATGGTCCGCCTGCAGGCAAAAAGATGACTGTCTTCATTGATGATGTGAATATGCCCACAGTAAATGAATGGGGAGACCAGGTTAGTTTGTAAAAGAGGAAAAAAGAAGGCAAAAGATATTTTCTTTCTTTCTTTGCTACACTGTAAAACTGGCTACTGTTCTTAATCAGGCAGTAGGGGGTGAATTTGATATTGTAGTGCTTAATTTTTAAAGAACCCATCTAGTTTTATATTGTCATGAATTAATTGAAAATAAATATACTGACTACCAGAAGCAGTCTGATTACTCCTTAAAATATGCCTGTATAATTTTAACAGTTTTTTTACCAACACTCATATTTTAATTAAAAAATATTTAAAAAATCAAAAAATTTAACTAGAAAAAAACCTTTGGCACACAAATCGTGATAACAAACTGCCTGTGTGGACAATAATTAAAATACTGTGAATGCTGAGAGACAAGAAGTGACTTCTCAGCTTTAGAAAAAATGGAAGTAATAATTATGTACGTTGTCAAGATCGTTCTGAAGTATATTGCCTTGGAAACTAATGTTAGCATTTCTAGAGAAGTGTGGTTGTATAATGTACTGTCTGTGGGATGTTCTCAGCTGGTCAAACAGAAAAGCGGGGGGTCCATTTATGGCTAAGGAAAGGAATCTTGTATTCTTTTGTATGGAAATAATTCTGTGTTTGCAGCTTGAAAGACCATGTTTGTGATTGCTGCATGTGGAAATTTTGTCAAAATATTTGGCAGTAAATGCAATATGTGAAGATGCATCACTTTGGGCTTGATGAGAACAAACTGGAAATTTTGGGTTAAAAGGGGAGAAGTATTTCCAATACAACAGTATTGGGAGTCATGCAGCCATCAAGTGAGAATGAATAGAAGTATGAAGGATTATTCTAAGCTAGGGATTCCTCTCTACTCCCAGGACTTTTGCCCATAGATACTACCAATAAAAATAACAGTCTAAATATGCTTATTCCTAGCTGTGCATTTTTCTCCTGAAGCAAATAAGCAGAGGGTTGGGGGACAAAATAATGGTATACTCCTTATTAGGTCTTTCAAGTACACAAGTATGTTTTGTATTTTGTTTAGTTTTCTGCATAATATTCTGTTATATAATACCTGCTTATTTTACAGGTCACTAATGAGATAGTTAGGCAGCTGATGGAACAGAATGGACTGTATAACCTGGAAAAGCCTGGTGAATTTACCAACATTGTGGACATTCAGTTTTTGGCTGCCATGATCCACCCTGGAGGAGGTCGCAATGACATTCCACAAAGGCTCAAGAGACAATTTTCTGTGTTCAACTGTACTCTGCCTTCTAATTCTTCCATTGACAAAATTTTCGGTAAAGGGAAAATAGCTTTGTATCTATCCCATTTTTGAAAATGGGAGTAGATTTTTCCTTATCCCTCTATTTATAAACATTATGATTAAAACAGAGGCTTATTCCTGCTCTGACTTGCTTACCAGCACATTTTTCTTCAGTAATCACTCCCCACCTGCAACTTCATCAAACTGTAAGTTTTTCAGGTCCAGTCACATTTCTGAAATCTCTTGGTATGCTAAGTATTAGGAAGGACAGCCTGAAGGCCGTTCCTAGTTTTAGTGACAATGCTGCAGAGTTGCTAAGCTGCTACTGGTGCTAAAAATGAGTGACTAATGACTAGACTTTCACAAATGACAGGATCATATTGGTCTCAGAAGACATTAGCTATTCAAAGGCTGTGGAAGCTATTTTGGTAGATGAAAGAACATTTTTAACAGACAGTAAATGAAAAGCTAAATACCCAGTGAGCTGGTGGCAGGATGGTGTTAAGACCAGGTGAATCAAGATTTGAATAAAGACTGGAAAGCCGTTTCAACAAATTAGAAAAGGTTTGGGGGGTTAAAAAAAGAAAACAATTAAGAAGATCATAGCTCTTGCACTAGTGTGTTTTACAAAAATCTTTCATTGGCAGTTCTTTTCTTCACAGGTGTAATTGGAGAAGGGCACTATTGTAGTGAGCGGGGATTTTCAGAAGATGTGAAGAAAACAGTAGCCAGATTGGTTCCACTGACACGCAGGCTGTGGCAGATTACCAAGCTAAAAATGTTGCCCACACCAGCCAAGTTCCATTATGTCTTCAACCTTCGAGACCTCTCAAGAATTTGGCAAGGAATGCTGAACACTGCATCAGAAGTGATCAATGAACCAAAGGCAAGTGCAGCACATCAGCGGCTTTGTTATAATGAGTGTATAATTAGCGTAGCAAAGAGGATGAAGAGTCTAACTTCTTGGCATTTGAGTTTGCTTTAGAAAAATATCATTTCTATTAAAAAACTTTTTCAGTATTTTTTTTGAGGCAAAGACGTTTTAGTCTGGCTTTTACAGTGCCAACTGAAATGACAACTTTGTTTCACAGCTGTAACAAAACCCACTTCTTTTGGCAGAAGAGGGTTTGCTTCTATCTGCTTGTTCTATTATTGACAAAATGCTAGCTTGTTTGAAAGGATCAAGCAAAGAAAATCATGAGAAGAAATGAACTTATTTTAACCCAATGAAAATGTGTATGTATTGATTAAAAAAATAAACAGTTCCCCTCTCTCCACTAGTGTCTTGAGGCTTTCAGTCACTGCCTAATATCTGTCTAACAAATGATTTCTGCCTTACAGTTTAAAAGGAAGAAGTAGTAATGAGTTATAGTGACTTCCCCCCCCCCAATCGACCTTTCTTCCAGAAAAGCTCAATACTTTATGCATCATTTCTTTTGTAATTATTTTAAGGAAAAGTCATTTAGTGTTTTGAGCACTGAAACATGAAGTGCTGCAAAAGCAGTGTTTACGGTAATCATGGAAAATTTGTTATACATTTGGGTTATATAATCACTTCATCTTTAATGTACTTCCCTGCTTCTTGAATAAGCTCCTGAATTCTGCTACATCTAAAATTCAAATTTCAGAATCGATTTTAATTTCTGAAGATAAAAATATACAGCAGTAAGATGATTATATGTATTTTCTCAATTAATGTCTTCTGAAGTAAAACAAACAATTGCTGAAAATCTGATTGTATAAATTTACGTATTAGTTCTGAGACTTGACACAGTTAGTGTCATTTCTACAAAGTGCTGTAGGCTCAAACAAGAAGTCTTCAAGGAGTACTTGGAATTTTTTCTACTACTTTGCAGTAATAGTGTAGGATTAAAACCAGGGCTGCTAGGATTAAGAACCTGGCAGGTTTTCCTTCTCCATCCTATGACCAGACTGAAGGACTTTAAAGGTATATTGAATTTGGAGAAGGAATAATATACACACTTAAACTTTTTTTTTTTTTCTAAACTACTTTGGTTGAAGTATTGGGAGTGACATCTGTGTTTGGCATGAAATTATTCATGCCATGATGCTATTATTTCCACAAACCTTCTACTTAATGATCAGTTTAAAAAGTGGTTTGTCAGTGCGTAAACATGTGTTATCAGGTATGGATATGGTTTTAGGGCTAGGGAAATAAAACCTTAATTTGGTAAATATGGTTTGGTTTGGAATGCTAGATGAAGGCTTCTTGCATAGTTAACTGAATGTAAGCTTAAAATACTATTGGGCAGAATGGAAAGCTCAAGGTACCTCTCCTGAATAAACCCCAAAATACTACTGTTTCTTTTGTAGTGTTAATACCTTTTTAAAACAAATAAAAGTGTGGCTTTTAAGTGGCATAGCTTTGTTGCAAGCCTAATCTGACTGTAATGTGTGTGTGTGTGTGTGGGGGGGTTTGTTTGGTTTTTTTTTTTTTAATATAGGTACTGATAAAACTGTGGAAGCATGAATGTAAGTGTGTTATTGCTGATCGTTTCACAACCTCAGAAGATGTAAACTGGTTTGATGCAGCGGTGGCAAAACTTATTGAGGAGGAATTTGAAGAAACAGAAGCTTTGCTGGATCCTGAAATTGATGCATTCTTCGCTGACTTTTTAAGGGATGCACCTGAAAAAACAGGTAAAAATGGACTCTGATAACCCTGGAGATGGCAAGAATAGGGAAGGGCATATGATAAAATAGATGCTAGTAGAAATATGTCTTAAAAATATATAGTAAGTTCATGCATCAAGGGTTGCTGTTCTGTCCAGTGACTTTGAAGGTAGTCTGTGTAACCAACTGTGGCACATCTTTACACTCATGGGATTTTTAAGTCTGTATTTATACCCAGGTTATCTATAGGAGGGCCTTACTTCCATTTCCATTGATGTGGTGGATAGACAAAACTGCCAAATAGTGAGCGTAAGTCTATATTATTCTAAAATGTTGAAAGAAGTGAGATATGAATGACTTGAAGTGGTAGGGTTGCAGTACTGAGTAAAGATTAGCACTCTAGCTACCATCCGCTAGAAACCTGGTGAAAGAATACTGGCTCTGGGCTAATCCAGTACTTCTTAGGAAATACCCGGTACATGATTTTATAACAAATGAGTATTTTTTCAAAATCTTCTGAATGCCAGTAAAACCTCTTGAATTATCCATATGGCTTATAACAATGTCTTTGTGTCTTTTAAAGAAAAACACTGTGTCACTGACCTTGCTAAATGAGCTGGGATTATTTGTTAGTTGATGCAAAAGAACAGAAAACAGTTGTTTAGGTTTTGGGGAAGGTCGTTATTTAAGCCACTGAATGATTCAATTATCTGTGTTCCTATAACTGTAATGATGGATAGTGGAGACAATAAAAGTTTGGCATGAGTGGTCAAATGCCATTTAAATCTCTTCTTGGATAAATGAGTAGTCAGAAGGCAGTGACAAAAGGAGAGTAAAGGATAGGAAGTGTTTGATTGGAAGGAATCAAATAGAAGTAAAAAGCAAACTGCTGTGAGAATGTAGTCAAATATACCCTTAAATAACTTGCTAAACTGCAGCAATGTTGAGAGCACTGAAATACAAGCCAGAATACATACTGAGAGAGTGAAGAGTGACTTTTAATGTGAAAATTTGAATCCACACTAGAAACCATTATGTTTAACTGAAAAATAAATGCAAAAAGAAACATGTATTTCTCAAAATAACTTGCTTCCTGGTGACAGTTTAAATGTACATGCCCTGTAATATGCCTTTTAACATGAAACTTCATCTAAATATGAAGTAGGAGGCCCTCATTTAGAAGGGATATGTTTTATTCTCAATATGTTTGTCAGAGCCTTGAGAACACCTTTCTGTTTTGGGTTTAAGTGAGAAGAATAACAAGTGTAACTGTGTTTTAATTGTCCCTTTAATGCAATTTAGTTTTGCCCATTATGATGGAAGTGTAAGAACAAGAACTGGATTTCTATTAAATCTATAATTCATTATTGATTATATAATAATGTATATAGAATATATATCTATAAATAATAGATAAAATATATATTAAATATACAAAAAATGTATCGGACATCAATTTCAAATAACCGTATGCTCAGATTAGTGATGTGTTTACATATACTTCCTGTATCTCTGGGTTGTACAGTCACAACGTATTTGTCCCCGAGATACTTCACCTCGAGTCTTCGTGTATTTAACTCAAACATCAACTTTGAGATCTTAGCCTTACAGAAATTTAGTGGTACTAGTGTTCTTGAGACCCTCAAACTGTTCAAAGGTGTTTTTTATCAGTTAGTTTTGACATTGCTATTTAGTACTTGTGATTCTGAATCCTGAGATTAGAGAAGAGTTTAAAATAATATATTGCACTAGCTGCCTCTGTAAGTAATGTGTCTGCCCTTTCTTAGGTGTAGTACTTGATAATGCTGTCTTTTGACATTAATAATAAAACCACAGGAACAGGATTAAGCAGATATGATTCTCTTAAATGGTTTGAAACTGTCAAAACATCACTACAGTTTAACTCCTTGCTGTATTCCTTATTAGTTCCTTATCAGTAGCTGACTTGTTTAAATGTCTCATTCAACTTATAAGAAACTTACTTCCAGCTGGAACACTGCTTTTGTTTAACCAGTGTTTTTGCAGGTTAAATTAAGTTGGTTAATTTAATTAGGTCTCAATCTAAGGGAGTGTTCATATATGCAGAAACAATACAGAGCTAAAGAATTCTGAAATTAAGGTGACTTCAGGTATACACAGATGCATTATGAGGGACAGATGCATGAGATTTAATCATCATTTTATTTTGAGAGGTTTGGTTCTGTGGTAAAAGGCAATTTCCTTAAACTGTTTTTTATATATATGTTTGGGGTTTTGTTTTGTTTTTCCCTTGGAAGCTGCATGATTATTGGACCACTGCTAATCTGTAAAAGCAAAATATGCAAGAAGGAAATGGAGAAAAAATTAAAATGAGAAAAATATTATAGATACTATTCTAAATACAATACAGTTTGATTGCTTTTTTCCCCCACCTTTACTTCCCTTTCCACTGACTTCCAGTGCTTTACTAAGCATTAGGGAGCTACTTATTTTACTGTAATTATTTGTTTTATTGATTTTAATTCCACCAGTTAGAGATAATATTGTGAATAATATATTTCTTCAGTAAGTAAGAGGAGGCTTAGCAAAACCGATTGTTAGTAATGACTGACATGGTAACTGGAAAAATATATCCTGCAGCATATAGATCATGAAATCGTGAAACTAATGGAGCTAGCTCTATATAAATAAGAGCAAAATTGTACTGTGTCTGCTATTATTTTTTGAGGAAAACCAAACCAACCCAAAACCCGCATGGTGTTTGCTTGCTGGCACTCTTCCAATGAAGTTTGTTAATTACTTGATGATGAAGTATGGGCTGGATGAGCGGTGAGATGGGTTGAAAACTGGCTGAATGGCCGAGCCCAGAGGGTGGTGATCAATGGCACAAAGTCTAGTTGGAGGCCAGTAACTAGTGGTATACCCCAGGGGTCAATACTGGGTCCAGTTGTCTTCAACATCTTCATCAGTGATGTGGATGATGGGGCAGAGTGTGCCCTCAGGAAGTTCCCAGATGACACAAAACTGGGCAAAATGGTTGATATGCCAGAGGGTTATGCTGCCATCCAGAGGGACCTTGACAAGAACCTCATAAGGTTCAACAGAGGGAAGTGCCAAGTCCTGCACGTGGGGAGGAAAAATCCCATGCACCAGTACATACTGGCAGCCACTCATCTGGAGAACAGCTTTGCAGAAAAGGACCTGGGAGTGCTGGTGGACACCAGGTTGAACACAAGCCAGCTATGTGCCCTTGCAGGAAAAAAAGGCTAGTGGCATCCTGGGCTGCATTAGAAGGAATGTTCTAGCAGGTCGAGGGAGGTGATCCTTCTCCTTTATTCAGCAGTGGTGAGGCCACACCTGGAGTCCCGTGTCCCAGTCTGGGCTCCCCAGTACAAGAAAGACATGGACATGCTGGAGAGAGTCCAATGAAGGGCCACAGAGATGGCTAAAGGACTCTTAGATGAGGAAAGGCTGAGTGAGCTGGGACTGTTCAGCCTGGAGAAGGGAAGGCAGGGAGATCTCCTCAATATGTATAAATACCTGAAGGGAGGGTACAAAGAAGATGGAGCCAGGGTCTTTTCAGTGGTGCCCAGTGACAGGCCCAGAGGCAACAGGCACAAACTGAAGCACAGGAGGTTCCCTCTGAACATCAGGAAACACTTTCTTACTGTGGGGGTGACCAAGCACCAGCACAGGTTGCCCAGAGAGGTTGTGCAGTCTCCATCCTCGGAGAAATTCAAAAGCCAGCTGGACATGGTCTTCGGGAATGGGCTCTAGGCGTCCGTCCTTGAGCAGGGGAGTTGGACCAGACGACCTCCCGAGGTCCCTGCCAACCTCAACCTTTCTGTGATTTTATTTGCTGTGAGTGACAATTCTTACTAATGAAGGCATGTCACCTTTAAGCATGATTAATGCTTATGAATGGAAAAATGAGACAGCAGCACTATTTCCTGCTTTCCTTTGGGTGAGGAGGAGTTGACAATTCCTTGTGGCTTTCAGATCACTTGATGAAACAAATGTATGCCTTTTCACAGTGGCTGTAGGGGTTTTTTGTTGTGGTAATTATTCATTTTAGTAGTAATTTTTCTTTTACTAGTGCAATGATTTAATCAACTTAGAGTGTCTTTCTTTTACAAAAAAGATTTGCAATTTTTAACTGCAATATTTATTTACCTTCATTCTCTACTGCTACTTTAGCTTCTAGCATCTAAGTTGATTTCAGGTTTTCATCATTCAAGTTTCAGATGTAGAGAAAGCAAGCTCGTTAGTTTTTGCTGGTTTTGTCTCTGAGAATTAAGCAGCTGAACTTACCATTCCTTGTAGGCAGGGTATAGGCAGCACACTCATATGTACATCTAATGTGTAGTAATATGTGTAATAAACCTGTTTCTGGGGGGTTAAAGAGACTTCTAATAACCTTCACTTACTCATCCCCACATTGAGCCTTCATCAGTCATTTAAACTGCTGAGGTTTTGTTACCTGCTTTTTGTTCTAGGTGAAAAATCAGAGGAAGTTAATTTAGATATTCCCAAAATCTATGAGCCAATTCACTCCTTTCATCAGCTACGGAATCGTTTAAATAGGTTTTTACAAACATACAATGAGAATGTCCGTGGTACTGGAATGGACCTGGTTTTCTTCGAGGATGCTATGATTCATTTAGTCAAGGTACAGTCTTACCGGATTGCCATTTGTTGTTGTTGTTGTTCACTTGTCCTCAAAGCCTATGAGTGGAGGTGTGCATGAGTCAAGGTAAATTACTTCTAAAACTGATGCAAGTAATTTATTGCTAGCAAATATTTTGGCTGTCACTCTGTGACTAGATATTAAAACTCAGCTTTTCTGAAAATGGACCGGATGGAGCTATTCTTTTATATCTGTCTTTTATGTCTGGTGGGGTCATGGTCCGAATTATTTGAACTCTATTTCAACCTTTCTTCTTGCTAATTCTTCTGAGAGCGCTTCCTCTCTTTGGAATGAGTCAAATGAAATTCAGGTTAGGACATAATTGGTTGCTTATGAAGGAGTAGGCACAGCAGAGTAAGAATAAATGTAGTCCCAGCTTCCTTTGTAGATCAATAGTATGCTCGCTTCTTTTAAAACTCCTTTGAATATGGATTGGAGCTGACCATAATTTTTAGCACAGCACAGCTTGATAGGATTGTCCACACAGAGCAGGCTTCATAAAAAGGAGAAGCTTTTTTTTTTTTTTTAAACTAAAAACCCTATTGTTTCTCAGTTGCACGGTGAGGTTGTCTGTGTTTCTTATCATAAATTATTAAGAACTGAATATTGGATTGTACCATCCTAACAAATAATATAATAAATATCAAACCAACATAAATTTAATTATAGTTGACAAACACATTGCATCTGCAGTTTTCAAAATTTTGGGGTGGATTCTTGTCACTTCACAAAATTAGTCTCTATCTTTTCAGTCTTCCCTGCAAAATGGGTAATGTTCTGCTATGGATTTCTTTATGAAAACTGTTAAGTCATCATCATACTCAGTAACAAGTTTCTGGTTTATTCCTAGTAAAAAAATCTATATAAATTCAGGATCTAGCAAAAAAAAAAATTTTTTTTTTTTTTTTTTTTTTTTACTGAAGAGTCACCTGTCATCAGGAATCTCTTCTTTGGGTAGCTAGATGCTAAATACCTGAAACATTATCTTAATTTTCACTTGGATAAAATGAATATATAGTGCTTATCTGATCCTGTATTCTTGAAAGCAGCATTTACAGCTGTGCAGGTCTGAGCTTTATGCATGAGCTAGACTTGAGACAGCCTCTAAGAGAAAGCTAGGTAAGCACAGTTAAGGTAATGCCTGATCTGAGCTGACGTAGGATGACTTGAATGGGTTAAAGCTGAGGAGTATCTTAAGCACACAACAAAGCTTTCAATTTATAGCTTGTTTGCCTCTGCCTGGAAAAGATCTAGCAGCTGTAATTGAAGTGATCAGCAATATTCCAAGGGTGGTGTGCAAATCTATTTTTCTTTGGTTAAACGCTAAGTATGCTTAGAGTAAACCTTCATACTTGATATTATCTTTGCTTATAAAAGTTAATCTATGAAAAATAACAAGTATGTTGCACTCAATATGTAAGATATATAGGTTTAAAACTGCAGGAAATTGACATGACTATTTTTAATAACTTGAAAAAAAAGTATGTTAGAGGAAAGGAAAGTAAATGGGTATCCCCGGCTGCTAATTGCCATGATGGAATTCTAGGGGTGTCCGAGGGATGTTCAGAATAACCACAGGAGCCAATACTCTGTGTTGTTGCTTGTGCAGAGGAAACCAACTGCTAACCACCTGGTTGGTATTACCTTGCCTTTGAGAGGCAAGTGGCTCCACGCTATTCTGGAAATTAATGTAGGCTTTTCTGTGTACTATGAGTATTTGTCCGTGTCCAACTGATGTGGTGTGGAGCAAGTTTGTCTCCTGTGCTTAAAGGCATATTTTTTCAGCATCAGATAACATCTTCTACCCATTTCCAGATTTCTTGGCATCGTTTTTTGGCTGTGGACAGTGGGACGGGTGCTGCATGCAGTTCACAGTGCTGAAAATTTTTTTGCTCTGAATTGCATGTTCATTTACATTGCACTGCCCTGAATTGAAGGGGAATGTGGAGTAGTAGGTAACTGCTGCCTTTTGCTTTAAAAGATAAATAATGAAATGAGAAAGAAAGGGAGACCTACCTGGGAGATGTTCCACTGTGACCAAATATTCATACTGATATTGTGCATTTTGTAATCAAGTAAACAAGAAGCTTAAGAAGTTTGATTATAAAGGTAGTATTATTACCTGCTGCAGAGAATACTGAAGACTGTGTGTCTTGAATTTAACATGCCTGGGACAACTTGTCCTTCTGGTCACAATGAAGGGGCCTGGAGAGATGAGTCTTGCTAAAGTTGTCCAGAGGGTATGGTATTGGGGAAATTAATATTTCCTTCCTAATTTTAATAATTTGTCATGCTATGATAGCAGATCACTAACAAATCACAGCTGAGATTTACTTTTACTTTCTGGAGGTGTGAGATGCAATTCTACTGATAATTGAAAGTTCACAGTGATGGAATCAAGTGGTTGCTATACTATTAGAAGGTTTACAGAAAATATTGGAAAGTGCAAACATTCATAGAATGTATTAATAATAATATAGAATCTCTTAATTGAACCTTAAAATTTTCATTTGTTCTGTATTTCTAATACAACTTTATTACTGCAGTAGCATAGGATCTTTGGGTGTGTAAATTTTACACATAGTAGCAATAAATGACTGTGATCTTACACAGATTTCTCGTGTGATTCGCACTCCTCGTGGAAATGCTCTTTTAGTTGGAGTTGGTGGCTCAGGAAAGCAGAGTTTGGCAAGATTGGCATCTTTCATAGCTGGCTATGATACATTCCAGATAATGTTAACAAGGTGAGCATTAATTAAAATTGAAGTAAATAAGTACTTTGTGTTTGAACTCTTCCTATAAATAAAACAGGTGCCCAGTTTCTGCAGTGGGAGAAAGAACAAGCTAAATATAGGCCGAGCACTGTTGCCTAGAGTGGAAGGACATGAAAATCCTTTGAGACTTACTAAATTTGCTTGATTTTCTACAATAAGTCTGAGCTTTTATCATCTTTGGAGTAGTAAACTGTTTTGTGTGTTTCACAGAACAAAAGGAATGTTGGTGGTGTCAAGTTATCTTTACTCTATGTCTTTACTTTCAGTACAGTTTAGTGTACTGTGCATTTGTTGGTGGTTTCTACCTATACTGCCTTTATGAGTTTGTCTTGTAATATTTGAAATAACACCTGTGTGAGGAGGTGGAATCCTCATCCCTGCCCATTAATTTGGTATATGTTATTTATATGTCAGTATTTTGACAGTCTTTTCCAAGTATATCTTGCCTTATTTCATATTATTCAAGCCAACGTGGTTTCTTTTGGAATAACTCATAAAAGATATAAATATATATTAAAAAAATTCTTCTCTAAATATTTTGGAATGAGTGCCTCCCAAAGTGTCTGTAGGAAAAGCCAATGATCAGGAAATATTTTTGGCACTCATAAAATGTAGTTGTAGAGAAGCAAAATTATTTTAATTCTTTTGCAGCTGTGTTGGCTGCAGAAGAAATTGTAGAGTCACATGTGGGCAAGCCTTTTAGTGAGGATCTCATCAGAGGATCTATCTGAAATAGGAATGACTTCAGGAGAGATTACAGTACAGCTGACAAAAGCAGTAACAAATTGCTGGATATCATTCAGAAAGAATTATGAAGCCACTAGAGGATGAAATATTGGATTAAGAACGTGGTGTGCAGCTTGCCACCTAAAGTTGCCTTGGCACCTGAGGATCATAAGAAGGCCTATATATAAAGCCTGTTGCATTAAAGCGTAACAAAGTTTGGCAGAAAATGAACCCCATTGCGTTACAGCTTGTCCTCAGATATCAGAGAGGCTGGGGTC
>NW_010972764.1:3483455-3483657 GCF_000737465.1 Haliaeetus leucocephalus | reverse complement strand
GTTCAATATATTGAACTACCACGATTACAGATGCACTAATAAGTGCACTGCACTTTCAATTTAGTTGCGTTCAATGAACTATGACGGCCAGACTTAAGGAGTTTGGTTGCATTCAGCAAACTGTCACGGCTAGATTAATGAACAGTACAGTTTATTAAAGCAACAGGAGTACAGGTTCTTTTGGATTGCTGGTGATAAATAT
>NW_010972764.1:3483052-3483300 GCF_000737465.1 Haliaeetus leucocephalus | reverse complement strand
AGAACCCCATTGTTTCACCTCCTTGCTTCAGTGAACTCGATGCAGGAACCTTCCATTCTTGTTCTAGTAGTTCCAGTTCCCCATCCCTGCAGTGATATCACAGATCCTGGCTGTGGTGTGTCCACTCCACTCTCCGTGTTGCTTCTCTTAGGGTCAGCATACCAAGCTCCCCTGGTGTTGCTAACATCTAAGGTTGCAGGTTATGTTGCTTAGGGAATTATTATGGAACAGATTTCATGTATATCCAC
>NW_010972764.1:3429329-3481538 GCF_000737465.1 Haliaeetus leucocephalus | reverse complement strand
TTTTTTAATGTGTTTTAAATTTTTTTTATTGATGTGGAAGGTGAAAAGGAGAGCAGGAAAAAGAATGGATTAGGTACTTAATATGAGACTTTGTAATGAGAAATGTGTTTCCTCCCAATCTAAATGAAAGTGCCTGGACTTCGGCACCTTCTTGCCTTAAAATCCAAGCGATTGTTTCTTACTTAAACTTGCTTGTTCTTTTTCTTTTAACCAGAAGCCCTTTTGTAAAAGGAATGAATATTAGTACAACTGTCCTTTTTTGTAGATCGTACAACACTCTAAACTTGATGGACGATCTGAAACTTCTGTACAGAACAGCAGGACTGCAAGGCAAAGGCATCTGTTTTCTTTTTACAGACAACGAGATCAAAGATGAGTCTTTCTTGGAATACCTGAACAATGTTTTATCATCAGGAGAAGTAAGATGCCTTCTCATGATCATTTTTCTGCTTTTAAAATTTTATAATTCTGAAGTAAAATAACCAAATGTATTTGAATATTCTTTTATATGTCAAGGGGCACACTTCCACAAACTGAAACTTAAGTGTTTTTTATCATTACAATATTATAAAAAATGGAAACAGTCCATTATACTAGGTTAGAGTGAGATAAAGCTATTGTAAAATTAAGAATGAGCATCATCATTCCATACGGAGAAATTGTCTAAGTCAGACCCTTTTAAATGTGTTCACAAGCAGTCAGTGACATGAGAATAGCTTAAAAAAAAAAGTGAGACTTGGGGAATATCACTGAAGTTTAACAAAATTGTCTGTTAAATTAAATATCTCATTAGTGTACAATTAGTTTTTGTATGGTAAATTTATGTCCAGAATGGATGGGATGGCTTTTATTATTTGTTTTATTTATTTATTTATTATTTCAGGGGTGTGTTTCAGAGTAATTCCTACTAGTTATTAGAATATTAAGAGAAGAAAGCAAAGCTGTTGTACATGGATTCTTTGTTTTTCACATGGGAGAGTGGGTTTTACAGCAAGTTAGGTTTCATTGTGTTTAATGGAATCACTTGAGTAAAAGTTCTGGTTTAAAGGAGTAGGGTGGGTCCTAATGACTTCAGTGTCTAAAATGCTATGTATTAAATGAACCTTATGCTATATACTCTATTTTGGATCATCTCATAAAGTGTGAAAAAAATCTTCCTTTTTCTCAAAGGTGTCAAACTTATTTGCACGTGATGAAGTAGATGAGATCATTAGTGATCTCATACCCACCTTCAGAAAGGAACATCCACGTAGACCTCCAGCCAGTGAGGTTCTGTATGACTACTTCATGACCAGAGTCCGTCAGAACCTTCATGTGGTTCTTTGCTTTTCACCAGTAGGTGAAAAATTCCGAAACAGGGCCCTGAAGTTCCCTGCTCTCATTTCTGGATGCACTATTGATTGGTTCAGCCGATGGCCTAAGGATGCTCTAGTGGCAGGTGGGTGTAGGTTTTGACTTTGCAGATATTTAATTCTCTGATCGATGGTCACAAAGTTGTTTTAGTTGCTTTGAATTTTGGCAGCACATTGGCAGAAGAAACTTACTTGGTTCTAAAACTTGTTATAGATGTTTTCTTCTTTAAAGCTGGCTGTATTAAACTGTTGAAATATTTCTAACAGAGGAAGGGCTTTGAACACAGTTTGAAGAAAAAATGCCCTTGAAGGTGGCTTAAAGGCATTAGTAAAGAAGGCAAAATACTACTAAAGAAAGATTATTAGTGACTGTGACTGTGATCAGGCATACAGAGGAAGGCTGTGATTACCCAGTCCCTGGCAGCTAGCAGTTAAATTCAGAGAGAAAAAGCAGTTGCACACTTTGGAGGTGAAAGAATACTAGATCCTTGGCTATACTTTTTACTGAGAAGTGTGGAATAATGTTAACAATCTGGTGGTGGAGAGTAAAGACGACTGGGGTTTCAGAAGCTGGGTGAAAGCTGACATAATAGATGCTGACATGTTTTATATTGCTAAGAGTTTTTCCTGAATATTTAATTACATATATGTTTTTCTTTTTCCTAAGTATCTGAACATTTCCTGTCCTCATTTGATATGGACTGCACTGCCGATACAAAGAGGGAAATTGTTCAGTGTATGGGCTCATTCCAGGATGGAGTGGCAGAGAAGTGTTCTGATTACTTTCAAAGATACAGACGTTCTACGCATGTGACTCCCAAATCCTACCTGTCCTTTATTCAGGGATATAAAACTACATACAAAGAAAAGCATGCTGAAGTGCAGACGTTAGCAAACAGGTAAACTGCTCAGTTTACTACTGTCTTTCTGTAGTGTTCTTCCCCAAATAGGTATGTTCTGATACGGTTTGTTTCAATGCATGGCTTGTCTCTTTGCACAGCAAAAGGATTATTTTCTTTTTTAATTTCCTAAAATTGTATGAAGGAGTAACTTGAGTAAATACTATAGTTGCTCTTGGAATAAATATAGTTAAAGACTATATATTTTTGGAGGGGGAAAAAGAGTAGTAATGCACGAAAAAGCAAGGTGGTGGGGAAAAAAGGCGAATATAAATTATTCCCTTGTATTTTTAATGAGTAAAAGAAAACATCTGCATGTAATTCCATAATATATTCACAATAGCATTTCATTTACCAGAGAGCAACTTTTGTTTTCTTGCTAAACAGTCGCATTCTCCTGATATGAACATGTAAGAAATACCTTTGGTGGTTTTGGTTTTGTGATCATAGAGCGTAATTTAGGCTGCTGAGTTTTTTACTTGTAGATTATTAGAGTGGTTTTGATATATTCATACTCCTTTTCAGATACTTTATTAAACAAATGAAGTCTATTTGCAGATTTATCTTCATGTCAGAAATACACTAAATGCTAATTTTACATTCTATTTTAGTATCAACTGGTATCACCCTTAAGAAAAACTGTCTTCTCAATTTTAAAAGATTGGCACAAAGAGCTGGAAACCTTTAAGAAAGACTTAAACTAGTTTATTTCACTTTGAAACATTCTTTGGCTTCAAAGCCAAATTGAGTTAGAAATCTGTAGTTACGTTGTGGGTGAAGACTTGTAAAACAGAGGGGTCTGGTCCTGTTTTCTACCTTCTGATGCCTCAACTGTACCAGATTAGTTCACGCACGTCAATTTGTTTCACTTAACCTTAGTTGCATGGTCTGAATTGCTTTGGCAGGTGTTACTCTTTATCTGTTCTCCTGTATTTGTTTAGCTGTCCAAGTACTGCTTAGCCTTTGCAGTAGCAGCCTCTTTAGAGGCCACTTAAACTTGTCTGGAAAGTCCCAAGTGAGAACTTACTTCTTCGACAGACAGACAGCACTGTTGGAGGGGCATTTTAATGCTGAATGAGAAGTTTTATCTCAATGCTATTTTTCAGTTACTCTCTTTTGGTTGGTCTTGATTTCAAGACTGATTTTATTAGCCTTTTCAATATTGTCTTCAAACAAGAAATAGTGATTTGAGATATTTCTCGGGATTCTAGTGATCCGAAAATGTTTCTGCTGTATAGAACTCAGTCATTTCAGTATCAGGTTGGAGCTCAGCAGAGATGGTGACATATATGGAAGCAATGTATAGGGTTTTTATGCAATGATAAAGGCATACAGTTTGAGGTAGAAGTGGGTAAAATTTCAAGCCACAGACTCTCTGTGTGTAATTCTTTATTGTTCACTTTCTTGATTCTGAAGACATGATACACTTGTGTGGAAGTTCCTGTACAAGTTTTATTTTTGGTGCAAAACAACTTTTGCTCATGTTTGTTCTGGTTGATGTGGTTCCTTGTATTGATGGAATAATTTGGAAAGTGGAATGTAAATTACATAGGGAATTACATGCTGCTTATTTTACTTTTTAACTCCAGAATGAATACTGGACTGGAAAAGTTGAAAGAGGCCTCTGACTCAGTGGCTGCTCTAAGCAGAGAGCTGGAGGTAAAAGAAAAGGAACTTAAAATTGCCAATGAAAAAGCTGACATGGTATGTACAGCCTTCAAAGTGTATTGCTGTTTGGGTTTTTTTTTTTTTTTTTTGCTAGTCTTTATTCTGTTTTGAAAAGATTAATCAAGAGAAGTTAAGTGTTGGGGGGGGGAAAGGTATCTTGGAAACCTATAACAGTGATGAAAGTCATCTTGTTTGAGTTCTCTGGTTCTGGAATTCAACAGATAAAATTTTACGACAAAAATTAATGCCTTCTTCCAACTAGGTGTTTTCTTTAATATTTGCCATGTGGGTTTTCTCACATTCTAGGTATTGAAAGAAGTTACTGTAAAAGCTCAGGCTGCTGAGATGGTGAAGGGTGAAGTTCAGAAAGTGAAAGACAAAGCTCAAGCCATTGTAGACAGTATCTCAGTTGACAAAGCCATTGCTGAAGAGAAGCTGGAAGCTGCTAAACCTGCTTTGGAAGAGGCAGAAGCAGCCTTACAGGTTAGTACTTGGACCACGTATAACGTTATTTTACTAGTAAGATGGGCTTCTTTGAAAACAAACATAAGGTTGCAGGTGCATCGTGTAACTCATCAGTTGACAGAAAATGTATGCAAATAAATGTAAGTATTTTGAGGCTTTTTAAGTTCAGTTTTGTTTTTTCTTTTTCCACCTGAGTACCAAACCCAAAATAGGCAGTTTTTCAGAAACGGGCAAGTTTTAACTTTTATTTGAAACTGTAGTTGATATATGGTGTGCTACAGGTTGATATTAGACCAGTGACTGAACGTTGATACTGTTGTAAAACAGCTTGTGTGCAATGAGTGAAGAAGTGCCTTCCATGTAAAAACAGTATAATTCCATCCAAATCTAAACCTCTTGTTTTATTTAAGTTTTCACCCATGAATTGCATTTTGAGTAAGTTTGTTGATTCACTCTCTTCTGCCTTCAAAAATAATTTCTTTTTTTTCTTATGGGTTGTGGCATTACCCAGATTTCTAGTGTTCACCATGGGACTTCATGTCTTTCAACATACTCTTTTTGTAAAGCCTTTTTAATAGAGTGATAACATTCTGCCCGTGTCTTTACATGATGCATCATGAATGATGAAAAAAGATTAGGTTTTGTTCATCTTGCATAGTATTATGTTTTAATATCTGTTTATCTGACTCTATACTAGAATGTCCCTCAAGGCATTTCTGTTGTGAGCAGCAGCAGTGGGATCTGAAGTAAATCTAATATTGGAGGCTGGCACCTCAAGAACTAGAAAAGAATGAAGGAAAAACCTGAAAGATAGATAAACTTCAAAGGTTGTTATGTAGATTTACTGGAAGTTTTTCCTTTCCACTTGAGAGGCTGCCAACAGTTGTGATGGTTAAAGACTATTGTGATGTTCCTTTAAATCAAAGTCTTCAAAATCTAGTATAAATAAGTTTTCATGGATCTTCTGAATGACTTCACTTTGAAGGAGAGGTGCTAAACAATGTCTGACTGCCATGATTCTTGAAGGGCAGAGTAGAAATGTCTAAATGGAGGCTGATGACATGACAGCTGATAAGAGCAGAAGAAGAGAGCGAATCTGGATCATAAGATCCTGATATTTAGCTACAGAAGGAAGGTAAAAAAAACCCAGAGGTGGACAAGCATTCTGACAAGTGCATAAGCAAACAATGCTAATGGGGCACTCTGAGGTATGCAAAGAACAGCAGTGTCCTGTGTCCTGCCCTGCATCTTACTACAGCTTACTTTCTGGTTTTGGCTAAAGTTACCAAACCAAAACATACTGCTCTTCTTCAAATTTTGGATTCTAATAAACAAAAATCTGCTTTTAAGGAAATGCTATACTAGCATTATTGTGAGACTTCACAATGGGGTAAGGTAGTTGGGTTTTGTTGTGGTTCAACCCCCACGCAGCCGCTCACTCACTCCCCCCCCACCCAGTGGGATGGGGGAGAGAATCGGGGGGCTGAGCAAAACTCATGGGTTGAGATAAAGACAGTTTAATAAGACAGAAAGGAAGAAAATTATAATAATAATAATAAAAAATGACAATAATACTACTACTACTACTAAAAGAATTGGAATATACAAAACAAGTCATGCACAATGCAATTGGTCACCACTTGCTGACCGATGCCCAGTTAGTTCCCAAGCAGTGATCCTCCCACCCAGGCCAACTCCCCCCGGTTTATATACTGGGCATGATGTCCCATGGTCTGGAATACCCCTTTGGCCAGTTTTGGTCAGCTGTCCTGGCTGTGTCCCCTCCCAACTCCTTGTGCCCCTCCAGCCTTCTTGCTGGCTGGGCATGAGAAGCTGAAGACTCCTTGACTTAGGAAAAACACTACTTAGCAACAACTGAAAACTTCAGTGTGTTAGCAACGTTCTTCTCACACTGAACCCAAAACATAACACTATACCAGCTACTAGGAAGAAAATTAACTCTATCCCAGCTGAAACCAGGACAGGCTTAATCTTGAAAATCTTGCATTTGCTGTAATAAATTGCTTTGCCTGTGTCTAGAGGGGAAAGGAAAGCTATCATAAAAGCAAGCCGATCAGCATGCATATCTGTATTCTCAGCATGCATTCGTTCATTCAGAAACTCATTTAAGTAAGCAAATTCTCTGTATGAGTCTGTATAGGGCTGCATCTTTCCAAAAATTAATCTCTCAATCATTATGGATTTGCAGGTTTCCAGCCATGGATTCCTATAAAGGAATTCTGCTTGCAGTGTAGACAAATGTCTATTAAAATATTTGATGAATAGAAAGGTCGCTTCTCAAATAAAAAAAAATCTGTGGTTGGTTATTTCACTCCATTTTTGGCATGTTTTAGGACTGCTAAATGCCATGTTAGGAGACAGGTGGATATAGAACAGTGTATAAGCATTTTTAAACATATAGCAAGATTAATTTTTTTAAAGTTTTGAGTAAGAATTGTCAAAGTTCAATAAAACTTAATTGCATTTTGCCTTGCAATTAAAATGGCCCATTAAATGCACAACTAGAAGTAAATAAACAAATTGAAATTAAATGCAGTTCTTTTGCCACAATTTGGATGGTAGCAAAAAAGGCTGGCCTGAATTTCCTAAAGGTCACCAAGAAACACTGGTTAAAGCTTCCACAGATACCTGGAAAAACTGTAATGAGTTATCAGGTGCACACTGAACTCAGTGAGCAGCAAAATACTGAAAGGAGACAAAAGGCGGGCAGAAGGAAGGTGATCAGGATAATCTTCAATAATTTACAATCCCTTTCTTGAAGTATAAACACATTTAACTAAAATCTTGCTTTATGAATTCCCAGTGAGGCTTGTGCTAGGCTAGAGAAGCAAGGTGTCGTACCACCTGCAATAAATAACCTGTTGCTTACTGTTTGTTACCATCATGTACTCAGGCTGATCAAACTCCCTGTGAATAAGCAAATCTTCTGATCCAAGTGTGATGGGTTGACCCTGGCTGGACGCCAGGTGCCCACCAAAGCCGTTCTATCACTCCCGCATCCTCAGCTGGACAGGGGAGAGAAAAATATAACAAAAAACTTGCGGGTCGAGATAAGGACAGGAGAGATCATTCACTAATTACCATCACGGGCAAAACAGACTCAGCTTAGGGAAAATTAGCTCACTTTTTATTACAAATCAGCCAGAGTAAGGTAAATGAGAAATAAAACGAACTCTCAGAACACCTTCCCTCCACCCCTCCCTTCTTCCCGGGCACAACTTCACTCCCGGATTTCTCCAAGCCCCCCCAGCGGCACAAGGGGGACAGGGATGGGGTTTACGGTCATCACATGTTATTTTCTGCCGCTTCACCTCCTCAGGGCGAGGGCTCATCACACTCTTCCCCTGCTCCAACGTGGGGTCCCACCCACGGGAGACAGTCCTCCACGAACTTTCTCCAACGTGGGCCATTCCCACGGGCTGCAGTTCTTCACGAACTGCTCCAGCATGGGTCCTTTCCACGGTGTGCAGTCCTTCAGGCACAGACTGCTCCAGCGTGGGTCCCCCACGGGGTCACAAGTCCTGCCAGAAAACCTGCTCCGTGGGCTCCTCTCTCCACAGATCCGCAGGTCCTGCCAGGAACCTGCTCCAGCGCAGGGTTCCCACGGGGTCACAGCCTCCTTCAGGAACCCACCTACTCCGGCGTGGGGACCTCCACGGGCTGCAGGGGACTCCTCGCCCCGGCGCCTGGAGCATCTCCTCCCCCTCCTTCTGCACTGACCTTGGTGTCCGCAGGCTTGTTTCTCTTACATGTTCTCACTCCTCTCTCCGGTGGCTGTTTTCCGCGTCCCAACTTTTTTTTTCCTTCTTAAAAATGTTATCACAGAGGCGTTACCACTATCACTGTTTGGCTCGGCCTGGGCCGGCGGTGGGTCCGTCTTAGAGCCAGCTGGTATAGGCTCGCTCTCTCTCGAACACAGGGGAAGCTTCCAGCAGCTTCTTACAGGAGCCACCCCTGTAACCCCCCCCGCTACCAAAACCTTGCCACATAAAACCAATACACCAAGTTATATCTGTTATGGGAATGGGCCTGTCCATCAGCAGTTACCATTGTTCAGTGGTTTTTTGCTCTGTATGTGGTGCGGTATGCACTACTGCTCAAATCAGTGCTTCTCTAAGGAGACATCTTCACTACTTTTCTGATATTGCTTTCCAATTCATGAAGTACACAAGAGTTATGAGTTATAGTATTAGATTTGCACCCTAGGCTTAGCCTTACTTAATAGGGCCTACGTTTTCACACATTATTATAATTTATTTGTTTTTCTCACAGGCCTGCTTCTGCAACAGGAACATTGCCAGTAAGATGAATCAAAAGGTGCAAATCTATACGTGTGTCAGGCCTTCTCACTGGTTTCCTTAATTCACCTTCATTTTCCAAATACCAACCGAATGTATTTTCCTTTCTAGACTCAGTTTCTGGTCAATAGGTTTGCATTTTAAAAAAATAGGTAAAATTTCAAGATGTTTCTGTTTTGTTCTTTGTTTTGTCAAAAATGTGCATGGTAGTTTTAAGCTTTTAGGTGCTGCTGTGGAGGTGGCTGAGCTGAGGTTTCCCGGTAGTTGCTAGGAGGTAGCAGTGAAGGTTGGAGGGTCCTTTTAGCTTCATGCTTTTTAGAGGTAGAATTTTTTTCAATCAAAAATAAGTTTTATCTTCTCCAGTGGATTAATACTGTTAGTAAGTGTGTGCTCTATGTCTTATTAAATAAACAATAACAGTAATTTCTTTACCCTTTGTTTTAAATTCATAGACCATAAAACCTGCAGATATTGCCACTGTCCGCACACTGGGTCGACCTCCTCACCTCATTATGCGTATCATGGACTGTGTGTTACTGCTTTTCCAGCGAAAAGTGAACAATGTAAAAATTGATCAGGAAAAATGCTGTACCATCCCGTCATGGCAGGAATCTTTGAAACTGATGACAGCAGGGAACTTCTTACAGAACTTACAGGTGCTTGTGCAACCCTGGTTTTGATATTTTTTAATTTAAGAAAATACAGGACAGTGTTTTCTCTGGTGTTCGTAGGAGAACAAATGTGCAAGGGGAATCAGACACACAATAGATCTGATATGTTAAGGGCTTAAAAATAAGTATGTCATAATGAAATAAACTTGAATCCTTCTGGCAAAGCCAGGTCATAAATCAGTTATAGTTTCTTGTAAGTAAGACAATGAAATTACTTTCAGTGACAAATGATTCAAAGCTTTAAGCATTTGGTTTGAATAGCCATTGCTTATGTGTTCCATTAAACCAAAGTTGTTAGAAAACATCTTTTTTCTGGTACCTAACTTTTCAATAATTTTCAGCAGTGCAACTTGTGCAGTGGCCTGGAAAAGCGTAGTTGATTATTGGGATGTACAAAATCAGAACTTTTTTAAATTTGGGATTTTCAGCTCCATAGCATGTGTTTAGGGAAATGGGAAGAGTAACTAGTGAATAAATCCCTGTTCATAATTTAAACTAATAATACTATGATTAATCTTCTCAGAATAAATTGTACATTGTCCTGCCCCACTGGATGTTGTTATCTCAGATTTCTGCATTTTGAGGAGTTAGCTTAATCTGTCTCTCGTCCAGTGGGAAATCACAGGTGGCAGGCTTGACCAGCTTTGTGTGGTTGATAGTGCCATGGATGCCATTTCTGTAGTATTCGCATTGCATCTACTCGTAAGGATTTTTAATTTACTGAAGCGCTTCAACATGAGTTGCTTGTGCATAAATAAACCTATTTGTGCTTCAGGGAATAGCTATTTTTCAAGTTCTTCAGTGATGGACTATCATTATACCTTGTAAATATATCTTTAAAGACAACCAAACTTATATAGAATGTTTGACCATCAAAATAAATTTGAGGGAGAAAATTGAGAGCTTTCAGGGATGAAAAATGGAAGATATGATTTTTGGAGAAAAGAAAGGGTCAAAATCAATTCTTAAAATTGAAACACATTCCACTAATGAGATAAGGTAGTTTAAGGAGAAGATACCTGGCTTGCCCTTCAAAAGGACTGTCTTGTAGAATGTATGTTTATGAACCAGAGCTAAGCTTTTCATTTTCTTTTTGAAGATTAAGTTCCTTATTCAGTCTAAAGGAAAACAGAATTTCAAGCAGGATATTAGTGATATTTTCTATCAACAGTTAGCTGTGTAACAGTAATGGATAGTGTAAGATAGTGAAAATCATAAATGAAGGCAACCTTTTTTTCCATTTTGTAAGAATATAGAACAGACTTTGCAAGCTCTCAAAGATGCATGAGACAGAGAACTTCATATTAGCTGTTTGTAAGTAACACTTGTGATCTTGGTAGCGTTCTGTGTGGGCTGAAATACATATATGTATAGTTTACATGTATTACATGCATTATGTGTATTGCACTTTTTTTTTTAGCAATTTCCAAAGGACACTATTAATGAAGAAGTGGTAGAACTTTTGAGCCCTTATTTCGAAATGGCGGACTACAACATTGAGACAGCTAAGAGAGTATGTGGGAATGTTGCTGGCCTTTGCTCATGGACCAAAGCTATGGCTGTATTTTTTTCCATTAACAAAGAAGTATTACCTTTAAAGGTAAGTCTGTTAATCAATGGGAGGCACACAAACACCCTTTGCTCCTTCCCTTCCCCACCTGTGTGCACTTGAGGATTTCATCTGCTGGAAACATCAGCTGCCTTATTCCAACTGGTGCATGCCTCTCTAGGAATTTATTCTCTTGAAAATAGTAACTCTACAGTAAAATGCATTTCAAATGTACTACCACTTGTAAGTTGTCAAAATTATGAGATTGTGCAGTTTTATGCACAAAACCCTTCTGAATGGGGTTGAAGCAGCTGTCATCTAGTTTAATTTTGCTAATACAATTGATTTACCTTAATTAAGAATTAAGTAGGAAAAAACTCGAGATCTGGTTCTTTCAACATTCCAGATCTCAGTTCATAAGAACACATGTACAGACACTCTGTTCTTCAGTGTTATTTAGAGAAAACCAGACCTAAATAGTTGTTAAAAGGTAAGAATGAATGTCAGGAAGAACATGGTCAAGCATGATTTTAACACAGAATAGCTTGTATTTATAATGAGAATGACTGAGAGGGAAGCAAGATTTGTAGTTAGAGGTAGTATCTTTCATTAGACAAAGCATGTTGGTTGGAGAAATCCAATAGGCTTCTAAGTGGCACCAGTCTTTTTTGCAGGCCGGATCAGACTATCTTTTGTGTCAGATGGAGAATGGCTGGTATTCTCAGAAGCTTTTCTTACTAGTTTTTCTAACTGATGTTGGACCAACTGCTTAACTGCAGCTACCTGCAGTAAGAAGTTAGTTTGCTGTAAAATTCAAATAAGAAGTTTTAATGAATGATGAAATCTCTGCTGAGCAGCTTGATGAAATGATTGAAATGTAGTACAGTAAAACTTTGAGATGCATTAGAGTGAATACTTTGAGATGATGTCTGTATGAATACACTTACATATTTGTATGCTTCATAGGCTAATTTAGCAATCCAGGAGAATCGTCTAACGACTGCTATGCTGGATCTGCAGAAAGCTCAAGAAGAACTGGGTGCCAAGCAAGAAGAATTAGATATTGTGCAGGCAGAGTATGAAAAAGCAATGAGAGAAAAACAGGTGAACTGCTCTTCACAGAAAAGAAGTTACCACCCTTACTTTACGGAAAACTTAACGCATTCTCTCAATTTCACTATTATTCCTTGGAAAGGATATTGATGGACAGAGGATAAGAGAGATGTTATTTGGATATTGTCTCTTTGGATCTCACCTCTCTCCTTCACCACTGATCCTCTCTCCCGCTTCCTCCTACCTCCTCAGAAACTATTTTATTTGGATTATTTGTTTAGCGCCTACTACTGTAACATCAAGTTTCATTAATGTATATTATCTGTGTATAGCATTTCACATATCATTTAACATGTATGCCAACATGAAAGCTGAGAGTAGAAATATTAAAAAGTTGAATCACATTTACGACAGTTGATAGTTTTTCCTGATACATTTTTTCCATCCCACTTTCTCTCCTTCTCTGCATGATGATATAAATGTTTGAAAATCTGTTTTTAAGCTGTTGTTTAGCTACTGGTTTAATTAAATGTAGAGATTTTTCTGGCCTATCAGATACATGACTGTAAACTGTATTTCTTGCTGTGTGGTTTTCTTTAGACTTTGCTTGAAGACGCTGAGCGTTGCCGTCATAAAATGCGAACTGCTTCAAGTCTTATAAGTGGTTTAGCAGGTGAAAAAGAGAGGTGGACAGAGCAGAGTAAAGAATTTGCCATTCAAACCAAGAGGCTAGTGGGTAAGCTTTTGTCCACACCTTTGAACTTGGAAGTTAGTTGCTTGAGTTGTGATGGGTAGTGAAACTGAAAACATTTGAAATTTCAAACTTTTCCTTTGTAGCTTAGCTTCCCTGTTGTTAAAATGAGGGTAATTTTTATTAATTCTCTTGCTAAAGCACTGCTATGTAAAAAAATACAATATAAGACTAAAGTTCATATTTTAAAAAAAATAATATAGTAACTATGTATGCTGTGCATAGCCTTTTACTTGACATGTATAACATGCAGTGCATACTTGGGACCCTGTTTTAACTTGACTGATGTTTATAGGCAGGAGTCCAAAGAGAGCGATATGTTAGCAGTAGCCAATAAAGTGTCTATAACGGACAATACGTATGAATGAGAGGAAGACTGATATTCAGGCACTGGCATTTTTATGTAGAAATCAATATTTTTAAATGCATTTACTAATGTTCATAAAACTTTTGTTTCTTTGAAGTTCATTTTCATTTTATAAATGTGCACTTGGAAACTGAAGTACTTTGTAATAAAGAATTAATTTATTAGTTAGATCAAGTAAATGAAATTTATCTTTTCCTCTACTGTGGTCTGAAGTTTCTTCTCTGACTTCTGCCTTGAAATGCTGTAAAAAGCAGACATTGTTAGATAGGTTGTATTATAGTAGATAGGTTGTATTTTATTTGCTGGTATAATATGTGTATGTGTATTATAAACTTACTAAAAATGCAGAATACCTTCCCCACACTCTCATCATGTGTTTTCTAAAGATAACTTGAAAAAGTGTAAAAAATATTAGTACTCAGTATAAAAATACAGTATCTTCTCCATTTTGAATCCTGCATTCTTACTTCGGAGGTACAAAAAAAAAAAAGTAACTGTGGTGTCATGAAAGTTAGGAGGGCAATTTTGAAGCTGACCAGAAGATTAAAACTTGTCACACTTAATACCTCTATAATGACATCTGCTACAATTTTTTTAGTAGTAATAATTGTAATTGATTTGTTCTTAATTAGTACTCCTAACTGAAGGTTCTTTTGTCCCCCCAAAATATTGTTTAAGCCTGTTCTCATGATTGTGCAAGTAAATGATGGAGTTGGAAGTTTATGAGTGAGTTTATTCTGCCATGTCCTGCTTGTGCAGGATCTGCTGTTTGGAATAGTTGTGTGTGTTGGGTTGAGCTTGGTTGGCTGCCAGATGCCCATCTCTTGATCCCTACAGTTGCATTGTAAGGATAAAGTAAATGTGGCATCTACTGAAATGTAGCATTATCTTGCTATGTAATGAGCCTTGGGAAAAAGGCTGATTTTTCTTCTTTATGGGTCAAAGTATGTTCCTCGGTTACCAGGCAAACCATGTAATAACTATAGAAGGAAGCAGCTTATTCGTGAATAGAATTGGCAAAGTTGTAATGTTTTCTTTTCTTTTCTTGTCTTCTTTTTTCTCTTGAAGGTGATGTACTCTTGGCTACAGCTTTTCTGTCCTATTCTGGTCCTTTTAACCAAGAGTTCCGCAGCCTGCTATTAAATGACTGGCAAAAGGAAATGAAAAGCCGGAAAATCCCCTTTGCTAACAACTTGAACCTCATAGAAATGTTGACTGATGCTCCAACTATCAGTGAATGGAACCTGCAGGGATTACCAAATGATGACTTATCCATACAGAATGGAATCATTGTCACTAAAGCATCTCGTTATCCTTTATTAATCGATCCACAGGCACAGGGTAAAATCTGGATTAAAAATAAGGAAAGCAGAAATGAACTTCAGGTAATAGGAATGCTGGTGCTCTTATAATCCCTAGGAACTCTTAGTTTAGAAAACCATTATAATTCAATGATTCACATAATACTTTGCAAATGCCTTTTATATAAAATGCCTAGTCTGGACATAAAGGACATCTCAGATACATTTTGGTAGAATTGAGATTTGGCTAGATATGAAAATGTATATGTGAAGCTTGTTAGTACCAGTGATCCATTTGTTCAGTGAATTTATTTTAATGAAACATAAACTGCTGGAAGATAGCCTGGATGGGTAATGTCTGATAAAGGCTGAAGCATGTTTGCAGAATACTATAAGCATTAGAAAAAAAACCCCGAATAAGTGATTAATGCAGGTTCATATAAACGTTTTAAAATGAAGATGCACAGCATGACATTTTTATCATCTTTTAATCAGAAATTATTGCTAATTTGTGTTGTCTTAGCATTGATGTCAGGTGCTAAATATTCTGCAGATACACAGGGAAGACACTATTGCAACAACGCACAGTCTGAGGCACGATACACCAATTAAATGCAAACAGGGGAAAATAGGAGAAAGGTAGTCCTTGCTTGCTACAATTATGATTGCACCAGTAAACCAGCTTTCTAAAGATATGCCTGAAAAAGATAAAGGGGAGTTTGAAGGATGATAATAGAGTGGCTCTGCGAGTATTACTAGGAAACGACTTTCGTTCATGGTGATTGTTATCTCAGTGTGGAACCCTTTAATGGTTGCCTGGCTAGTTATGTTAAAAAAGGATTATTAGACTTTAACTATGGAGTTATAAACAAACTAAGCTGAATGTGCTTTTGTACATGTTGAAAATTAATCACAATTTTACTGAGGACTACTTTTTAAAGCAAAGACTATTTAATGGCTTGTTCAATGTAACCCTCTAATTTTCAAGGGGGAAAAAAAAAGAGCCCTAATCTTGGGATTGACCTTGCTGCAGTTTGACTTGGGGATGTTAGCCAAGATAAAATTGAAGGTGATAAAAGGTTCCTGTGAATTTCTGGCCTAGTTGCACTCATAGGATATCAAAAATTTAAGTGCTCGGCGTTGCTTTGCTTCTACTTTTGTAGTTGAAAAATGGAAATTTGCATTCAATGGGACTTGAGAATATGGTACACTGATGCTACCTTTTCTTGTGGTCGCAATCTTTGCTTTAATCCTTGTCTAACTATAGGATCATCGTTATTGTCAGTAATTTAAATAAAATGAAATAATTTATAAATATATAAAAAAAAAAAGCTCAGTAACTGGGCACAACATAACATATAGGTCCATGATTGTATTTTTAGGTCACTTCTTTGAATCACAAGTATTTTAGAAATCACTTAGAAGACAGTCTTTCTTTGGGAAGACCTCTTTTGATTGAAGATGTTGGAGAAGAGCTTGACCCAGCACTTGATAATATTTTGGAAAGAAACTTCATTAAAACAGGTTCAGCCAACAAGGTAAAAGTAAAACAAATGAGCAAACAAGTGGAAACAGCCCCCCCTCCCCTTGCCCTCAACAAAATAACTCCTAATAAGTATATGATTATGAAAGATTAAACTTGTATTTAAATTTGATTAATGTTAATACTAAAAAAGAATAGGGTTTAAGTTTAAGATCACAAACAATTAATATATTTAACCTATAGAATTCCTTATCCCTTTGCTTATAATTTTTAAAAATTGAAATAATCTGTGAATAAGTCATTTAAAATGTTCCTTAGATAGTGTCAATAAATTCTTTGCTTCAGATGTATAATTTAAAGATGGATTTTTATGCCTTTGAACAGAAAAATGTAACCTTTGTTTCTACATGCAGTATCTGAAAGTGTGTGTACTGATTCTTGATATCTCAAGACTTCTTTTTAATATTTTCCTTAAGGTGAAGGTTGGTGATAAGGAAGTAGATGTTATGAATGGCTTCAGACTTTACATTACTACAAAACTGCCAAATCCAGGTTACTCTCCTGAAATTAGTGCTCGAACCTCCATCATTGACTTTACTGTGACCATGAAAGGTCTTGAAAATCAACTCTTAGGCAGAGTCATTCTCACAGAGAAACAGGTAAAAGAATTATTTGTATCTTTTTCCTGGCTATACATCTTACATGTACCAACAGAAGGTTTTACTTTCATTTTAACATATTACTCTATTCCCATATTGCAGGGTAAGTTTCTGGCTCTGTTGTGTTTGTTCTTAATATAACCTATTTATGATGGTTTAAAAGCTGGCACAGAAGCAATTGACTCATTCAAGTGGAAGTTTCTGTTTGTCTTTGTTGTCGCAACTGTACCATACTCACTTTATTTTTCCTGCCTCAAAGAGTTATAACCTCATGAGAATGGCCTGTGAAAAGGAAAAGGGCCTGGAATAAAAACTGATCTTCTGTGTACAAACTTGTGGAGCTCATGGTGATGTAACCTGGTGCAAAGGATTCAGACTTAGTTACTTCCTTGCTCCAAGGGGAAATGGGCTAACTACCTATTTTGACATTGCAGATGTATTAGTTGAGGAAGTCCAAGTTCAGGTTGACAATCCCAGTAAACAAGCCGCCAGCAGTTCTGGATGGAGGCTGGCTGGTATCTTTTGAACTATTGGACACCTAACCTGTGTAATTATAAGGTCAGGTAATGTTGAAGTCAAATGAGACACGGTCCGTTTGTGTGTATTTACTAAGATTTTGGCAATAGTTCCAGTTTACCTTCACTAGAGAGAAATGTGTTTGTTCCCTTATTGTGGCATCTGTTGAGGTCCTCCTGTTGTCCTCCCCCACCTCTCCCCAATGTAAGACGTTCCTCCTTAATGGCTCCAGTCATGTTGTTAATGTCAAATAGTTGCATTTCATTCCTGATCAGTCCATGGATCTCATGAGAGAAATTATACTCAGTCTGTGAAGGCTTATATTTTGTCAGACAGCTTCATTGCACTATCAGCTTTGCTTCAACCAGTGACAGCTTGTCAACCCACTGTGTAATGGGATTATCACTGTCTGTGTGAAACACACTGTGATGTGTATATTCACAAAGCCTAATGCCAAACTTCACTTCTGGGGCCTACAATACAGTGCATTCCTCAAGATGACAGTAATTTTATCAGCAAATTCCTCCAGTCATTGCAGTTGCTGTATGCCTGCTTGGAGGACACAGAAAACATACGAGCTTAAGTTTTCTCAGAAGCGCAAAGCAGTAGACTGAGAAGTAATGGACGCAAGTTGGAACATGGGAAATTCTGATTAGATATTAGGAAAAAAATAATAATTGCATTGAGAGTAGTCAAAACCAAGAACAGATTACCCAGGGACGTTGTGGAATCTCCATTCTTGGAGGCGTTCAAGACTTAACTGGACATGGCCCTGAGCAACTGACCTATTTAGACCTGCTTTGAGCAGGGAGTTGGACTGGTTCATATCTGGAGGTCCCTTCCAAACTAAAATTATTCTACTATTCTGTGGTATCTTTGCCACTAACTTGGAATGTCTAATTGGTGGACATACTGTGCTCTCTGGACCTGGGCTTCTCAGAGTGGTCTTCTCACTACTGCTTCATTTGTAGCTGTCTGGGGAGAGTTCTTCCAGATAAATGACAAGTGGACCACTTGACAGGCAGGGGGACTTTTGTAAAATATACTTACCACTTTTCAGTTTGCTTGGCCTCTGTTTTTGGACCCTGTGGTTCAAGGTTTCCTGAAGAGTCAATTTGGACATATCCCACCATCCAAAACCTTTTTTTTTTCCTATAATAACTAATTATGCACCTTTGGGAATTTGAGGATTTCCCTCTTCAGTGTCTGGATTCTTGCTACCTTCTTGTAGGCTTTGGCAGGGAGGTGGTGGAATTATTTAACTGTGTGACCATTTGCCAAATGATTTGAGCGGTATGATTGCTTGGTGATATCCAGTGTTAGAATGTATGTGTGGAACTTCTCCCCCGCAAAAGAGAAGAGATTATTTATCTGAAGTTAGTGTTCTTCAACGTTTGTGTGTACATTTAGATCCTTCATGCCATTTCACTGTCTCCAGTACGGTTCTGCACTTAGAATGAATGAGATTCAGACATAGGAAGAGGAGAAGGAGGGTTTACAGCATATCATTTAAAGATCTGGCAAAGTCTGACTTTCTGTTCCTGTGTTGTCTGGTATGCCCATTGGTAGAATCTGTGTGGCATGCATCTTGGAGAATTGATTGATTACTGGTGAGAATACTGGTACTGATTGCTTCCTTTCCATCAGAATGTTAAACCAATTTGCAAGATGTGAATTAAGCATAAGAAGGTCAAAGGGCAGCTGGTATATCTGTATAAATTTAATTCTACTCTATTTCTTGGAATAATTGGATTTGAGAGACGTGATATATATCTGAATGTAGTGTAACTTATACTGTTTTAATTATAGGATTGTTTTGATACATTGTATGTTAGGTAATTTGACAAAAAACTTGCTTATTTACTGTTGTAGAAATAGAAATGCCAGATTAGTAGTTACACGTGAACTATTTATGGCTTTTTGAAGTTTCACATTCAAATTTCAAGATTTGTGGTAGAAAAAGCCTCAGGTTTTGTAAGGAACAGTTGATGCAAATTCTTGCACTTGTGAATCATTTTGTGACAGAATGATATAAGCTACATAGCAGCTTTTATATGTTATGAATATTAACAAGATCTAGCATTCTTTGGTACAGCCTGTAAAATGATGTCAGCTTGTGAAAGCAATTCCATAATTGGTTTTGAAATCGCCTCTTTGGTGCAAGTTCCTTGAATTTATGTATATGGTAACTTGGCTTAGGTTTTTTTTGCATCCTTGATGTTATGGCTGGAAATTTTTTAAGACATGCTGAAAACATACAACTGTGTACTCTTCCTGATCTGCAAAAAGTATTGTAAAAGCTTAGTAGTTGGATTTTTCACTGAAGTTTTCATCTACGGTTACTTCACTTGCTTTAGTTTGGTCATTCTGTTTCCAACTTGTTTCTCAGGCTCTTCTTGTGAGGAAAACTCAGCTTTCTGTTTTTTAAATGCATTGCACTCTAAAATATGTTTAACCTTTTAAATTGAACTCAGCAAAACATGAAATTTAATTTGGCTTAGAATGATTTCTCTGCATGATAATTATTTAATTGGATGCTAACATTCTTTTAATGCTATACTTTTAAAAATTGTTTCTGCTTCATCAAACTTGCATAATGCTTGTCTTGCTTCATAATTGCTACCTGCTTTTCTTTAGTTTGGTTAGGCATCAGTTGATTGAAATGGAGTTAATTGTAGTTCTCTTGTCTTTTTTTCATTAGTTTTTGTCAGAATCTTTTGAATCTGTATGCACATCTTCTAAGTTATGACATTTACGCTATTCTATGACAACAGTCCCAATAAATCTTTTCTACTTGATGATGATGTTGATGATGATGTTTCAATATACCTTTTGTATACTTCTAGTGAAGAAACTCAGTTTGAATTCTATGTGCTTTCTTTTCTTAATAAATGAAGCATTTTAGTGAGAGGCTGAAGTTATCCTTGTTTGATGGAGGAGTATTTTTAGATGCACTTCTTGAAATATTTGATCCTTGATTCATTGACTAAGGATGTTCATTATTACCAAGACTATATTTTCAATATGATGATTGGAAAACAGGGCATAAAAGAGGATGGTATTAGATGGAGTGAAATAAAATCCTGTGCCTGGAAAGGTGTTAGCCCTTGTCTTTGTCCAAAACAGAAAGAGAAGAAAAACAGTTACTATTTTGAACATCTAATTCGGCATGATATGAGCATGCTCCATAGTATTTGTTGAAACCATTTGTTAATGCATACTTATGTAGCAGGTTCAGAAACCTGGCAATAGACCTGCTGTCAGAAATACCACTGGAATTCTTTCCCCAAATTAACACAGTTATTCTTGACCTACACTGTTTTAGTAGGATCAGTACTTCTAAAAATCATTATCTTGGGTTTTTTTGTTTTCATTTTTGATTACTCCTCTGTTTTCCAAATATTGCTGTGTATTCCAACAGGAATTAGAGAAAGAAAGAACAGATCTTATTGAAGATGTGACCATGAACAAAAGGAGGATTAAAGACCTAGAAGATAACCTTTTGTTCCGACTTACAAGCACTAAGAGTTCTCTGGCAGATGATGAAAGTCTAATAATTGTATTGAGTAACACTAAGAAGACTGCTGAGGAGGTAACACAGAAACTGCAAACTTCTGCTGAAACGGAGGTACAGATCAATGCAGCCCGTGAAGAGTATAGACCTGGTAAGTGAAGGTAGTGATGAAGGACAAATGAATGGAGCATACGTTTAAAACAGCAATACTTAGAAATGGTAGGATGAGATCAGGAAGACCCTAATGGGTGGGAAGGATTCGTGTTCTGTAAGTAAAACGTATCCAGGAAATGTCATATTGAGCTATGGTGGAGAAAAAAGTCAATGTTAGGCTTCGTGTGGAATTTATAAAATGGAACGATCTAGTCTCTCCCTAGACTTTCCATTGCTCTATATACAAGCCTACCTGTCCATCTAGTCTACTGGGTAAGAAACTTGGGAGGGCTTGGTTGTTCTTTCTTAGCTGTTAAAATGTTGACACTTTTTACGGACTGTGAATGAGACCTGTCATTAGGGTATTTAGGTAACTGTATGTTTTGAGTTCACATGTTGACATTCTTTTAGGGGGCCAGTATAATCGTAAATGCTTTTTGTATCTGTTTGGATGAATGCTTTGTTTATCACATCATAGACCCTTAAGTTGTTATAGTCAGCACATTTCATCAATCTTTTGGCTTTTAACTGACAGGTGAAAGCATCTGAAAAAAGTTGGAAAAAAAAATGTTCTCTGGAATTAAGTGTAACACCTGCGTTGTAGGAAATGTGTAAAAATGGTACAGTTAGTGTACCAGAAATCATTACAGATTTTGTAAAACTTTTGTATTTAAAACAAAATGGCTGCTGAAAGTAAGTTAAATCAGTTCTGGGGAAGTTAAATCAATATAGTTCATTTGGATTTTATATGACTCCTCTAAAAGTCTGTAAAGAGAAATTTGGATACTCAAAAAGTACTTCAAACTGTCTTACTTTTTTGTACGTTCTACTGATAATCTGAATATTGCAGTATATCATCCACATGCCTTCCAAATATGCTCGTATTTGCAAACTGGGCTTTACATAGTATGCATTACTTACAGAAAAGATTTATTTTTTTTTTCTGATGTATGAATGAGGATTAAATTAACATTTTAATTATTTTTCTGGCCAGTACAGAATGGAGCAACTCAAGGATCTTCAGTTAGCATTAGTGTTAAACTCACTGTACTTGTGGAGAACTAAAGTTTTCTGCTCTGCATTTCTACTTTGAACACAGTCTTGTTTCTTATCCTTCAGTTGCAACTCGAGGTAGCATCTTATACTTCCTTATTACTGAGATGAGCATGGTCAATGTGATGTATCAAACTTCGCTTCGGCAGTTTTTGGGGCTTTTTGACCGCTCCCTAGCCAGGTAATTTAGCTAACAATATGTATCATTTGTATTTACTCAGTCCTGAAGGTGGTTGTAGTACAGTAAAGATTTGTTGTAAACTAATGGCAGAAAGAAGTGTTGCTTGATACAATCTTGACAGGAATTGTCAGTTTAAATACCCATAAGCCTTTGTCTGTTACTTAATAAGGCAAAGAACCTTCAAATGTACTTACGGTCCTTAAAAACTAGGCATTAGGTAACAAAACCCATTATACTGTGTTGATTTTCAGCTATGCAGAAAGGCTTGATTAGAAAGGAATTGTTTTTTATTCCTCCTTCAATCTGACAGTTGTTGATAGCTTGCTGTCTGATAATCTGTGTTTGTGATGTATTTTTTTGTTCATGTTTTAAAAGTTCTGAACTATGGCTTTGCGTCATTTACATAGTACTCCTTTTAATAAAGCCTATGCAAATCGACTTTCAACTGCAGACCTTTCTTCCAACAGGTCTACCAAGAGCCCTAGAACTAGCAAGAGGATTACTAATATTATTGAACATATGACATATGAAGTGTTCAAATATGCTGCCCGAGGACTGTATGAGGAGCACAAATTTCTTTTCACGTTATTACTTACATTGAAGATTGATATACAAAGAAACAGAGTGAAGCATGAAGAATTTCTGACACTTATTAAAGGTTGGAACTACGGAACAATTTTAAGTAGAGCATCTATATTATTGTAGAAAATTTGAGAGCTGTAGTTATATCTCCTAGCCAACCCGCTGCTTCTGTTTGCACATGAGAAGCCAGTCAATTGAAAGAACACATGATTATCATTCTGTTCTGGTAACAGACAACATTGTATGCTAGTTCTAATTTATAGCAGCACACCCAATATTGATAAACATAGCTTTGAGAATCGTGAGAATTTAAAAGAAAAATTGTTAAGTATCCTTTCAGTTGATGTTTGTCTGCTGCTCAAATAGCACCAGGTATGTGTTTGACTTAGAAAAATTATTATTATACTAAACATCTTTTAGTTTATCTGGTAACTGCAGGAGGACAAGCAAGCAAATATGAACAGAAAGCGATGCTAACAGTTTAAAAGTCTTTCTCCAGACTGGGAAGACTTAGTCATGTGAAATAGTCTTGCAGTATCTAGTTTACATTTTCCAAAAAGGTTCTTTTTTTTTTTTTTTTTTTTTTTTTGTCTTTTGGGAGTCTCCAACAGTTCTAATTATAACCAATTCCTAATTTCTTGCAGGTGGTGCTTCTCTAGACCTTAAAGCTTGTCCTCCTAAGCCAGCTAAATGGATTCTGGATATGACTTGGCTGAACTTGGTGGAGCTCAGTAAGCTTAAACAATTTTCGGATATTCTTGATCAAGTAAGTAAGAGCTTTTTAAAATGGATCCCTTGCTTGACAGTGATCGCCTGGTAGTGATCAAGGCATGTGGTGGGAAACTGGGTTGTTTTATAGAACAGAATCAAACTGACAGCAGATAGTCACAGTTGTGGCCCCAACTGCTTAGCAACCTGTATTGATAAAAAGACTTAAAAAACCCCAGGAAAATTAAAAGAAGTAGAATGTTTCACACCCTGTATAATTATAATACTTTCAGATTGGGATACAACTCGATATTATCCAATTTACATAATGCAACTTGAATCTTCTTCTAGTTGTTATACTTTCTTGCATCCCTGTTGTGCTTTCTTATACTATGTTTTATGATGCTCATTCCAATATTTCTCTGATTACCTGGAGTGAGAGTTAGGGAAAGGATGTTCAGTAAATTCAACACTTATATGAATAGCCATTGTTAAACAAGTGCTTGTGTGTGGATTACATGTCTCTGACCTTCATTAGGAGTGTGTGACCTAGTGGCAGTTGAAATGTGACTTGTCTGTTTAGTGAGATTTACTCCTTTCATGGCATAACCGCAGATTTCCAGAGCAGAGAAACAGTGGAAAATCTGGTTTGATAGTGAGAATCCTGAAGAAGAACTGGTTCCTAGTGGCTATGGTCAATCCCTGGACTGCTTCAGACATCTTCTTCTCATCAGATCTTGGTGTCCTGACAGAACCATAGCTCAGGTACATTTATGTAGCCAACTTAGACTATTTAGGTGTCACTACAATAATAGTTCTGGGATTGCAGTTCAGTACTTTTTTATTTAATGCTAAGCTCCTTTTTGTAATGGACCTTTATGTTGCATTTTCTGAAATTCTTTTCAGACAATTTATGCATTTATTACAAGGGCAGTGTTAGCAAAATTATTCCAACATGTTGAATGAATATTAGCCAATGATTTTATTATGGAGATGGGATTTCATCTGGAAATGTATGTGTTTGTTCAGTTCTGCTTTATCAGTTCAGAAGGTATTTTTGGCTGTCCTTGCTGATATTACTCACTGGAGTTGTAGAAATGTCCTCATGTTAGGCTGAACTAAAATCTTTTTGTGAACTCAGTTGGTTGAGAGAAAACAAAACATGAAAACAATTTAACTGAGGAACCATTTCTTGCATGGAACAATTAGACCCACCTGAGAAAAACCTGTATTAAGGTCTGTTCAAAATTTTTAATGTCAAGCCATCTATTTAGAAAGGAGAGAAATATAAAATTAAAGTTTATTAAATGGTTAGACCTATTTTTAAAAAAATCAACTTCTAGGAGCCTCCTCTTAATCTCCAGTGCAAAAGAATAAAAATTACACAATTGCTGACAATTTCAGAGCCATGGTTGGCAATTTACTGAAGTCAGAAACTTCTAGGAGCCTCCTCTTAATCTCCAGTGCAAAAGAATAAAAATTACGCAATTGCTGACAATTTCAGAGCAATGGTTGGCAATTTACTGAAGTCAGAATGCATCACTAAAAATGTGGTATTAATTTTATGGACGTGAACCTTTAGACATTGTGACTGGATTCAGAGAAAGTTTCAGCAATTATTGGTGTAACTGCAGTCAATAGAAAGTTAAATGATACTGTATAATGAATCTCTCAGCTGTATGCTATGTGTCTGAAACAGATCATACAAAATTAGTTCCTCAGTTCCGTTAATGGGGGCAAGATACACTTTCATCTTAGGATGGTTTTATGAAAACTGATACTTTCTCAAAAGCTAAATGCCAAATATCTTTTGTTTGAGAAGTAACGCAGAGGTATTAAGGGGAAGATTGGTCTAAGACGAAAGCAATGTAGTGGGAAAGAATACAAGAAAGAGCCTTTTCTATTAATAAAAAGGAATGATAATCTAACAATTTTTGAAATAAATAAGGAATAACAGAGATGGTATTCAGCTGTTCCTCTGTATCTTCTCCTTAGTGACAGTTATTTTCATCATTACTACTATTAAGTCATTGTTTCTTTAAGCATGAAGGTGGGAAAGACCTAATGACTTAGAAGCATATCTTCCTTCCTCCTGTTTTCTCTAATGTTTGGAAAGGAAAGCTAGATTTTAAGGTTGGGAGTTATGCTATCTGATGGAGATAACATCTTTAAATCATTAAAACCATTCTAAAGGTTTAGTAAGGTTATTATTTTTATTATGCTGTAATTATAGGTATTATATATAGCAATATGTGCAGATATATGTAGTAGAATAATTATTTTCTTAAGTTTTAACTTCTCCTAGAAGGTTGTAAGAAATAACACCTTCAAAGACAGTATGATATTGTAATGTAAAAATGCATTTGTTGCATATTTGTATTTCTGACAGAAATTTATAGTAGCCTTTGCTCTTCGGTTTACTTACTGCTTGTATTTACACTGGGAAGAAAACAGTATTATATGATTACATCACAGGTTAAATTTACCCTTTCTAATATAGGCAAGAAAATACATCATTGACACAATGGGGGAGAAATACGCAGAAGGAGTCATCTTGGACTTGGAGAAGACATGGGAAGAGTCAGATCCACGTACTCCTCTCATATGCTTTCTTTCCATGGGCTCTGATCCTACGGACTCAATTATTGCTTTGGGAAAAAGACTGAAGACAGAGACACGTTATGTTTCCATGGGCCAGGGACAAGAAATCCATGCTCGTAAACTTCTACAGCAGACAATGGCTCATGTAAGAGACAAAAATCTGAACGTTGTTTATATCTGTTTTAAACACTTAGAAATGAAAATCCTGTCATGAAATCAAGTTGTTTGGTGGGTAGTTAATGCTGATGAAAGAACCTATATTTATTTGTATAAATAAGTGTCTTAATAGAACTGTCTTTTCACATTTAATTGGCCATAACAAGCTTTTTGATACTGTGCAGACATAAGTATTTTTCATATAAAATGGAGTTTTTTGTTGTAGGTTTCTGACTGATGAACGTAGCTGAATCGATTGTTTGGATTGCATGAATATTAAATATTCTTCAGCAAGTATTTCACAATATTTTTTCAGTTTTGTATTTTTAGTAATTCAAACATATTTTGTTAAATGAAGATTAATTCCAAATATACTACTGATAGTTACATAACCTTGAGAAAAACAAGGCTGGATAGCAAAGTATTTTGTATTGCTGTAGTCTGGGTTTTGAATTGGGATGGACAATCTGACAGCACGGGCATTTTACAGGTGAAATGTGGAAGAATTAAGGAATAAAGTTTCCTGTATGAGAAAGAAAAGCTGAGATGTTCCAGTTCAGCATGCTTTGCCCATCAGGTGGTAGTACTGCTATGCCTGCTGATGCGAACAGATTAAACTTCTTGTGCTCCTGTTAGGAGCTTCTTCCCTGTCTACATAGCTAGTTTTCCTCTGACTCTTGCCTCAAATTCTCGTTTGACAACTTCACATTAAGAGCTAATTAGCAGATCAGATGAGAAGAAACTCATTCAAAAGATAGGGAAGAGCAGCTCCTTTTAGTTAAGAGAAATGGAGGTACGTTCTCTTGCCATCTCACCCTCTTAATGAAGAGGTATGCGAGATGTCTATGTGAAGTATGGTAATTCATATGAGAAAGTCTGATATCTATTGATTGATAGCAACAGATTAATTAAGTATGTGTATTTGGTTATTTTCCAAGCCTGTGACCCTTGTAAGGAACAAGGTTTAGCAGCTTGCTCTATGGAGCTACTTCTGAGTAGTTTATATAAGCTACCCTTATATAAGTCAAGATTTATCAGTGTTTATCAGTTGTCAGCATAGTCATGTCCAGATATGTTGTAAGCATACTGACATGGAAAAGGTAGGGACTACTTGAGAAGACCAGATGGGACAAGTAAGGACCACTTGTTTAGACGATAAAACCAAACCAGCTAACTGCCTCCAGAAGGAACAGCCCACAGCTTAGCTCATATGTGCTTTCTTTTGGAGAAAAATTACTTTGTTAATTGCCTGCGTACCATTACTATGGATACTGGTCTCTGTACATGAAACGTACATGAAATCAAATGATTAAGGTCTTGGTTTTGATTTGGTGAGCCAGTGGTGCAAAACTGACTGTGGAAGATTTCTTCCTTTAAGGGTTCTTATCTGATAAGCACTTCAACATGCTGTATTTTGCTGCAGCTTAGATGTGTTGGCTTTGTTCCTAATGTACAGCATAAACAAAGAGTGATTTTAGCAATTTCAGTTTGTAAACTGTGTTGGTAACTTTATATTTTGTTGTTTTAAACTAGGGAGGTTGGGCACTTCTGCAAAACTGCCACCTTGGACTTGACTTTTTGTATGAGTTGATGGACGCTGTAACAGAGACAGAGACTGTCCATGAAAGCTTTCGACTGTGGATGACAACGGACATTCACAAACAGTTCCCCATCACCCTTCTTCAAATGTCTATTAAGTTTACCAATGAACCGCCACAAGGGCTGAGAGCTGGACTGAAGAGAACATATAGTGGTGAGTGCTGGAGTGGTAATGATTTAAATTTTGCTCATTTTTGGACTCTCTGATGTTATTATGTGGTCACATTGTAGCCACTGATAGTAGGTGTAACCTAGTATGAGGAACTGATCAGAACGATGACAAGATGCATCTTGGTTCTTGGTTTGAGTTAGAATTTGTGAAAAAAAAAAGGAAGAGAAGCTGTGCTGCAGTTTTGTTGGCAGAACTAATTGGACAGCAAAACAGGAAATGCTTTTTCTTTTCTGAAAGATTGGCTTCAAATATCTCAGTTCAAAATGTTTAAATTTTTAATCTTCTTGTGTCTTTTGGCAGAAAAGCAACATGTTAATCTTTGGCTATTAAGTGCTCTTTACATTGCATAAAATAATGGTCAAAGAGTCTGTGCAGAAAGTAACTTAATGTGGATGCAGCTATTAGTAAATTATAGGTTGTTTTTTTCTGAAGTTTACTCTTTTAATTTGAGCAACTTAAGAACATGCTATAGACGGTCTCCAGCATAGAACACTTTGTCAGATAATAATTTACTCTTCGGAGAGGCAGAGAGCCAACTGAGTATCTCTAGGAATGATGTTTTAGCACTGATTTGAAGTAGTTTTGAAAAATACTATTACTGTGTTTCTTATAAAGCCCACTTACAATCAATAGGTGTCAGCCAGGATTTACTAGATGTCAGTGACATGGTACAGTGGAAACCAATGTTGTATTCTGTAGCCTTTCTACACTCCACTGTTCAAGAAAGACGCAAGTTTGGATCTCTGGGTTGGAATATACCCTATGAGTTTAATCAAGCTGATTTCAATGCTACCGTGCAGTTCATTCAAAACCACTTGGATGGCTTGGATGCGAAGAAGGTAATTAATGTCTTTGTGGGGAGGGTGGGTTAGGGTGATGGATCTTTCTAGTAGTGGAAGGTATATACATAGTTCCCAATAACTGAAACACCAACATGATTTCAAATTCTTCTTTTCTTTCTTTCCACAGACATTCAACATTCCAAGTATACATGTCGGTAGACCAGCATGCTTAAATTAGGCTTTTAATCCTGTGCACGTTAAATTTCTATGTTAACCTGTTCATTAAAAAAAACAACAACAAAAAAAACCCTCGCAGCTGTCTCCCCTGAAAACTTCAGAAATATAAACCTTAGAAGTACAGACCTTCTTTTCAATGCTAATTAAGTCAGAGAGTTAAAAATGGACCACTGTATTTAAAATATTCTTTTGTTTAAATCTGTTTTGAGTAAAAATAATAAAATTTGGCTCCTCCAACCTATCTTGGCAGCCTAAAGAAGTTGAAAGTGGCTTTAAATGATTATGTAAGAATTCCTCTTACATTCCTCACTTTCATATGGTCAGTTGTCATGTAGAGGTCTGTGGCAGATCACTTTGCAATCGGCATTTTATGTGAAGTTGAAAGCATGATTGGAGTTTAGCAGTATCGCTCTTGCTCAGATGCTGGAGTAGCATCTTGAATTAGTGTTGATGAATTCTATTTTGAGGAATCATTGAAGGTGTTCTGGGAATGCATGGTTATAGGAAAAAAGAGTAGTAAGAAAATAACTTTCTTCCAAAAGGGACAGAGATGCGGGACTTGGTATATCAGCTGTTCTTACTAAGGGAGATGTAAATAGGTGAGAAGAGGATTAGCTGAAGTCAGTGCTTTCTGCTTGGTTTTAGGGCATCTCCTGGAGTACTGTTTGTTACATGATAGGTGAGATCCAGTATGGTGGCCGTGTGACAGATGACTATGACAAAAGACTCATGAACACCTTTGTAAAGGTTTGGTTCAGTGAAAATACATTCAGTCAGGAATTCAGCTTCTACAAAGGATACAGCATTCCCAAATGTACTACAGTGGATCAATACCTTCAGTACATACAGGTTGGTAAATGAAAGCTTTTAAACACCAAAAAAACCAATTAACTTGTTTCTCACAAGTTCCTGAGTCCCTATATTTTGTCTTTCCTTCTGTGTACCTGTAATTTGTCTTTTATTCACAGATTCTTTCTTGTTTTCTAACAGTATGCATATTTATTAGTGATAACTAATTGTTGTCATCAATGTTATCATTGTCATGACGGGAATCTTTTTCATGTGATTTGCTTGAGGGACATACCCAAAGGCATACAGGTATTAAAGAGGGCAAAGAATGGAGTTCCAGACATGGGGTACAACCTCACAGAAATAAAAAGTGTAGATGTATGAAAGTACAAGCTGATAGAGGTTAAAACTGAATTTGTTGTTAACCTTGGTGTGATTTGGGCTGTGACATGATAAACAGATTACAGCAACTTACTTGCCCTAAGACTGTTTGAAGACATCTGGCCTCTTATTTTACAATGTAAGGGTTTGGGGTTTTGTGTGTTTGTTATTTGGTTTTGTTGTGGTTGGGTTGGGGTTTTTTTGCTGTTTGTTTGTTTTTCAAGGATTAGCTCATAAATGCATCTCCAGTTGTGCTCTTTTTATATTTTACTATGTAGAGTCTTCCTGCTTACGACACACCAGAGGTGTTTGGTTTGCACCCCAATGCAGATATCACTTACCAAAGTAAACTTTCCAAAGATGTATTGGACATCATCCTCAGTATTCAGCCTAAAGATAGCTCTGATGGAGGAGGTGAAACCCGAGAGGCAGTTGTAACCAGACTGGCTGATGATATGCTGGAAAAGCTTCCTGCTGATTATGTACCATTTGAAGTGAGTTAATGAAATTCTATCAAAAACATTTGCTCCATCTTGCTTTGTGTGGATTAAAAAAAAAAAAAAAGTAATGATACTAATTTTTCTAAAAGCATGTCTGAATTCATACAGGCAATACTTCAAAAACATACTTTAAAGGAGTCTGACCAGACTCTTAACATTTATAATGAAGTCACTAAATGTGCACTGAAGTGCTTTTGTAAGAGCTTTTTCAAAATATTAAACCACTCAATGCTTAAGTTGTCATTTGCACTATGGGGGAGGTAGGATCATCAGCTTTTAACTAAGGTTGTTGACACTGTGGAGAACTAAGGTCGTGTTGCAAGTGTATTCATGCTTCTAAAAGTATTACAGCTTTCATATGTGTATTACTTTGGGATTCACCTTACATCCTGAAGATATTTTTAGGTTGCTTTCTTCAGTGAAGTGAATGCTGAAGAGCTTGTCAAGTGAAAGGTTTCATTGATTGAAGCCTAGTGTTAGTACCTCAGGATCCATATTAACACATAATAGCCTATGTAATTATATTTTTAATGGACACCTGCTGCCTTGCAGTCATTTCTTTCTTTCTGAAATGAAACTTTCCTTCTGTTTGTGGAAGATGGAATTGATTCGCAAGGTGAGAGGGTTTTCTTACAGTTTGAAAACACTTACTGATGACTAGATGCATGGACACTCCAATCAACTGTATTCTGTGTCCCCATCCTGGAGACCACACTTTAATTGAGTGTTTGGACAATTTGTGTTGTTTCTGGGTCTTCCCATAGTTTTTAGTTGTTCTTTAGAGCCCTAGAATTTCAGGGTGCTGACATGATACTTCTTTGTAGGTGAGACTGGTTATGAGCTTCAAATAAATAAGAGGAAAATGCTTCTAAAATAGTTAAGGTTCCTGTATTTCCTGTATTGGGGGATGCTGAACTTTTGTGTTTCATTATAGTTGCGAAAGCTTAAAAGCAAGTAAGATCAGTTATGTCAGTAATAAAGCATTTATAACACTTTTGTTAGGAAATGGATGTGAATCACACCAATGTGTCATCAGAAAGAAGTTCACACCCGTGTTTGTACTTTAACAGATTTTTGAAGTAGCCACCTGCTCATCTAGGCAGTAAGATGTTTTATTAATTAGATAATTTGCCTGTCATCTCCTTCTTGAGAGTGAAATCTCCTATTCTTAGTCTTCTGCCATTTTACTTGCTCTTTAACGGAGGTTAGCATGAGGACCTGATACAAGGTTAGGTGGCTTATGAAGGCCAAATTTCTCCTGTCAGGATGCTGAGTTATGAGAAGGAGCAAGGAGACTTGTACTATCTAATGCCCTCTTTTCTGTTTTTACACAGTAATAAGTTTCCCTTATGTGGGTTATGCTCATGAGTACAGACTCTTTTCAGGTATCCATGTTTTACTTCTGTTGTTTTATGTTTTCTGTAGCCCATTTTGTATTACACGATATTCCTTTCCTCAAATGGCATAATTATGATAATATATTTTATCTGAACAGATGAGTTAACATATCTGAATTTGGAATACTGATGATTATCTAGCACACTTCCAAAAGTTTGCACTTGACGTAGTTTCTGACCTACGGTCTTTCTAGAAGCCTGAGCTTTATGACTTTCCAAGAGGCTGAAGCAGGTGTCTGAGATCTGCAAAGGATTGCAATTTGTTGAGTTTCTCAGAAGGGTACTGCTTTACTGATGGGCTAAATCTCCTTGTAGTTGTTAGTCCAAGTCTCTTCAAATTCTACTCGACATCTCCAGGAATAGATATGTGGCTTAATAATGACATATATTATATAGTGTCATTGTATAGGTACAGTTAGATTGTATAGGCCCTGTGAGGTTTACAAGAGCTCTTCCTGGGCAGATTAGCTCTGATCAGAAAGGACAAATTGAAATTTAGTCTGTATTAATAAAAGCGAATGTGGAGCACTAAGCTTTTTCACATGGTGAAAACTATTTAAATTCCTTTTTGTGTACTGATAGAAAGGTTATGCATGTTACTAAGAACAGGGCTGTTCTGTTACCCTGTATAGGATTCAATACCTGTTATATATAATTTTTTCACCTATCTCCCAATAGGACCATATTGACTACAAAATTTCTAGTTATGTCCATACAGTTGTTAATTTCTTAACTTTAAATTTTTGGTGAAAAATACATCAGCAAGTTTTATTAGAATATAAGATTTCCTGGCATTGTGATACTTCCCAGGCATTGCTGATAAATAGCGCTACTATGCTGAGGCAAAGTGGCTGGGGCAATCACTCTTGATTTGTGCAGAGTGAACCTTGGCAACTGTCTGTTGGAATTAAAGCTGAAATACTTGAAATAGGGTATGGCTTACGTGCTGTTTAAATGATGTTAGCTCATAGAATGACATACAGACTAAATCTTGAGTTAGACTAAAAATGTAGCCAGTCTCAGCATCATAGATTTCTTTTGGAACAAATCCTGTATTTTTGTCTTGCAGAAGATTCAAGGAGAATGTCAAACTGACTATTTCACTTCCTAAATAAAAGTATTATGTCTTAAAAAATGTATTGGGGCCTAATCTCTCTTTTTTACTTCTGTTGAAGGATCTTTGGTTTTCTACTTACAGGTAAAAGAGAAACTAAAGAACATGGGACCTTTTCAGCCTATGAACATATTTTTGCGACAGGAGATTGAACGAATGCAGAGAGTTATTTCCTTAGTGAGAAGTACTCTGACTGATTTAAAACTTGCCATTGATGGGACAATCGTTATGAGTGAAAATCTGAGGGATGCTTTAGACTGCATGTATGATGGAAGGATTCCTGCTAGCTGGAAAAAAGTAGGTGTACATCACTTGTTTTGTAAGGGGAAAAAAAAAAGTTATTTGTGTAGAGCTAGATTAAACTACTAGACATACAGTAAATACTTTTTTGAAACACGAGTGTTAACCAGGACTGTGCAACTGCTGGAGTAGATTTTGGGCTAAAATAAACACAGCCAAAACAAGCCCTTTTTCATTTATAAAAATAGAAACGAATGTGAGAGATGCAGGTATTTCCCCATTTTAACAGCCTGTTGCATATTGGCAAGATAAAAAGCTAGAGAGAAGAGAATAATTTAAAATGTGATGATGGATTTTAAAAAATAGTGGACTACACTGTCGCTTTTCTTTGAGATTAAGACTTGTAGTCATAGAATGACAGAATAGTAGAGGCTGGAAGGGATGTCTGGAGATAGTCAAGTTTAGCCCCACTTCTGAAAGCAGGGTCAGTTAGAGCAGTTTTCCTAGGACTCTCCAGAATCAAGAGTCTACAATCTCTCTGGGCAACCTGTTCCAATGTTTGATCACCCTCACAGTAAAAACCAACCAACCACCAATCAAGCAAACAAGAAATCACTTAAGTTTAGATGGAATTTCCCATGTTTTGTCTTGTGCCCATTGCCTCTTCTCCTATCACTGACAAGGATCTGGCTCCATCTTCTTCCATCTTCCACACATGAAGTATAAACATTGATAATATCTCCTCTGAGTCTTCTCCAGGCTAAAGAATCCCAGCTGTCTCAGCCTCTCCCCATGGAAATTGTTTTCAGGGACAACTACAGCTGTTGGAAACTGATGGAAGGAAAAACAGTGAGGTTTTTTTGGTGTTTGCTTCTGTTGTGTTTATTGACAAAGTGTTTTCATGGTACAAAACCTAGACCTAAGTAGATGCTTCACAGCACAAGTATGATACAACTATTCAAAGAGAAAAATCATCATTAATCTTCACATAGTCCAAGCTCAACTTTCCTTAGCTTTTCTCAGAAAAAAGCAGAATAGTTTTTGCAGAAATCCTGTTATCTTGATGCATTGACCGTGGCTTTAGAGAGACATGCATACACTATTTCTTCCTAGTTTACACAGCTATCTAATTTTGCAAAAACATCATAAAATGGACAATTAGCACTGGGACCATTAAGCACGTGTAAATGGAACAGTAGGCATGAATTTGAAAAGATCAAGAATTTGCTTCAGGTTTCAGTGGGGTGCAACATTTATCTACTATCAGGTTAGAAGTTAAGATATGAAAAATGAGCTTTAAATATGCTTTGCTAATATTATGTTGTTTACTACCTTGTGAAGAATTACCTTTTATTGACATGAATATGATGCTTTAAAAATGTTGAATAAAATTTAAAAATGAACATGCTGTTTACTATTTTTAGGCATCTTGGGCTTCCAGTACACTTGGTTTCTGGTTTACTGAGCTTTTAGAAAGAAACCACCAGTTTTACAATTGGATTTTTGAAAGCCGACCAAACTGCTTCTGGATGACGGGGTTTTTTAATCCTCAAGGATTTTTAACTGCAATAAGGCAGGTAAATTGTGTTTAAAGTCTCGCTCTGCTTATTCTTTGATATACTTTTTTAAAAAATATATATATCGTGTGATGAAGGCTGAGCTATACACATGGCTCCATCATGTCAGCAGGGAAGATACGTGACTGCATAACTGTCTAGCATTTCCTGAGTGAAGTGTTCTTCCTCTGCACATACATTCTCAGTATGTCAACCACTAATGTGTTAAAATATATTTCCTACTTTGACCGAGCCCCATGTATGTAGGGGTTACCTTACAACATTAATAAGGTAGACTGGAGAAGTAATGTCTCATGTTACCACTGAGATATATCTGAGAAAAGGTGTTAAGCTCATGAATTTATTTTCCTTTTTTCCCCCCTCCTTTTTGGTCTGTGATTAGTACTACCTGGCTGGAGACTTGCCAGAACAGCTATTCAGAATTAGTCTTAAATTACACTTCTGCAGTTCAGTAGCTGATTCAGTCTCTCTTCATGAAGTGGAAAAGTATTTCCTTTATTGATGTACTAAGTATAAAGTTTGATGTATTTGTTAATATATGTATCTCTGTTGACTTGGTGATTGTGTTGGTTTCTCAGCAGGCTAGTTGCATTTGACAATTGAGCTACTTTTTACTTTAAAAGGAGGCAATAAATACCTCTGTATTTATAAATAAATTTATAAATAAATACTGGAGACAGTAATTGTCTGGAATCTGTAAAACTGGGAAGGAGTACTCAGGTGGGAATCCAATGGGACCTCAGAAAAAAAGCTAACTTTTGGAGGAGAGAATGAAGATTTGCCAAGAAAGAAAATCTCCCCTCTTACTCTGAGGTCTGGGTAGTGTAATTTTCAGCTGTCAAACTGAAGTTCTAATTGTTGACATGCTTTTACTAAAATTGCAGGCATATAGCCTTGGAATTATAGAACAAGATATTTCTTTTGAGTAGACAATCCTAAACTGGGGTTTTCTTTTGGACCCAAGCTCGTGGCAAGGGTTTAATAGCAGGATCTGAAACAGAATCTACAGAACTTCTCTGGTTCCTAAAAAGAGAATGTGGGTACATAACAACCTAATGGCCCCAGTGAAAACCAAAGTGACTTTCTGGGCTTTGCTATGTGGTGGAACAAATAGCAATGAGAAAGACGAAGAACCAGAATGATCATTGAACTATAACCCTTCTGCTCTTTTAAAGCTAATTAACTGTGTTATGGTACAAGCAATAATTCTTGTTACTTCAAACAAAGACCTTGGAAAACATTTACAAGACTGGGATAAAACTTAGGTCTGGCATAGCTTAATGGCATGGGATAGTAGGGGATCGGGCAAGATAAAGCAGTGTTGCCCAGTGCACTGACTGACTAAATTTAAAGTATATGCTGAATCTTAAGCACGTCTATCTTCAAGTGTTCTCTTAGTTTTTTGCAGTCTCTTTATGTAGCTTTAGAGCTGAGTGAGCTCTTGATCATTATACTCAGTTAATGAAGAGTATAGATACAGGAAAAGGAAGGTAACCCCAGAAAATATGCAGCAAATTATGCATTTTGGTTTTGTCATTGGAACTGTTTTACTTAGCACATGCAGTTAATGTTTTCTCATCTCATGAAAGCTGTGAAATTTTCATATTTGCAGGAGCCAGTTACCATGGGCATTCAGTGGTCATGTTACTTGGTACGGTCTTAAGATATTGTATGTAATGGAAAGATTCAAAATCAAATATAGTGGATAAAGTACTGAAAGCTTTTTTGTAGTAAGATGCCATCACTAGCTTAGAGAGAAGTCAAACTGCTGTAAACATGGATATCATAAAAATTGAATTTTTTTGTATTGAAGAAGATAAATTGTGACCATACAAATGTATTTCTAATAAATGCTTGGAAAAAATGGCTGTGTGCACATGTGAAAATGTAACCGCCATACTTCCATCTGTTTGGGGCAGGAAATAACAAGGGCTAACAAAGGATGGGCTCTTGACAGTGTAGTGCTGTGCAATGAGGTCACTAAATGGATGAAGGATGATATCACAAGCCCTCCTTTGGAAGGTGTCTATGTGTATGGGCTGTATTTGGAAGGAGCTGGTTGGGACAGAAGAAACATGAGACTGACTGAATCTAAGCCCAAGGTGCTCTTCGAGATGATGCCGGTTATAAGGATATATGCAGAGAATAACAGTAAGTAACTGCATTGTAAAGGATGTTATTTTGATAGAATTCAGTGTAACTTTTTATTCAACTGCATGGAAGTCTTTCAGGCTTTAGGGATTTCATGAGGCTGTCGCTATTCATTGTATATATACTGAATCTTTTTCAACGGGGAGACTTCCCAGTCTTCCATATAAAGTGAGCTTTCAGCCTTCCTTCGTAATTGATAATAGGCCCTTTTTTTTCCCCTAATATTTAGATAGGTCTCTATCTTCTGGTCTTAATGGTGTCAATAACTTTTTAAACCCATTACAGATGAGCTGTTCTCTGCCGCCTCTGACAAATATGCTTGCATTCAGTCTTTCATTGGCAATATAATATATATATAAAATATATAATATATGATATATATGTAATATAAAACTTAAGTATGTATGCACAACATACATATTTTAAAAGTGTATCTTGTATAAGGTATTTACAGATAACATGTTATATATGTAACATGTATGTTTATAAAAATACATATTTTTTTTCTGTACAAGGCTATTTTTGAGCTAACAGAAGCAAGCAAGAGGTGAAATGAGGTGGTGGAAAATGTTTTGTCTTTGAGGCAGAAAAGGAGTGTAAGAATGGAAAGGAAACTTACAGGGCTGAAGGACAGTGCTGTTTTATGAAAATGTGTAATTTATGCTAATGTGGGGGTTTTTGCATATAAAATAGGAAATGCTGTTGAATAGGGATGTAAGATAGAATAGGGCTATCAACTGTTGAATGTAAAATTGGAAACTTCTGTTGGAAAGAATTCCACCTCTAAAAGCAAAGCCTGCTTACATGCTGTTTTCCCAGGATTTTGTGTAGCTGATCTTTTGTAAGAGGCATGATCACTGTGAAAGCAGCCAAGATGCTAAATAATGAACACTGAAGTATTAAGCATGTCTAGACTACAGTTCTAATTCTGCAGCAGAGTTGACAATTTATACTCTGAAATAACTAAATGCATTTCAAAATAGGTTGTTCAAACTAGGGCATTTTTTATTTTGATACATTAATAATATATTGATAAGAAGTAATGTTCAGTAGGTAGACTGAACTAACAATAACGCTAATCACACTAGAGTGTCCATTTACATTTCTTGCTACATCCAGTTCCTAGGTGCTGATGTTAAATCTTAAACCTACAGAAATTTCAAGCCATATGTGGTCTTCAGCTGGCAGTAACACCGTAGTGAACAGTTTTCTTTGGTGGTGATGGAGACCTGTGTGCTATTGAACTTCAATTCAATTTTACATTTGCCTTCTGCCAAGTCCCTTAGGGCCCTCCCTGTTTTTTCAACCTAGTTTCATTGGGTTTTATGTCTCTTCTCTCTTTTCAGCTTCAAAAGATCCACGTTTGTATTCATGTCCAGTCTACAAAAAGACCATTCGAACAGATATGAATTACATTGCTGCTGTGGATCTTAAAACCCTTCAGCCTCCAGAGCACTGGGTACTGCGTGGGGTAGCACTTCTGTGTGATGTCAAGTAGTGTTAAATAAAAGGTTTCTAAGGGTTCTTTTCTGTTGTTAAATGTAAACATCAATATGTAGTTAGCTATACAATGAATCACCTCTAAAAATATTTTTTCTAAGGCATAGACTCCATTACGGTATTTTTAGAAAATTGTTCTCAATAAACCTCTACAACAGGCTTATAAATGCTAAGTCTTAGAGTAGCATTAAGTTTGGTAAATAGATTGAAGTACTACCTTTGATGTCTTGACAAATCATGACAAATATTTAATGTTCCTATCTCACTATTGTGTGTGTAATTTTACCTTGAATAAAGATTGACTTGAACATTGTTACTTCTCAGTGGTAAACAGGCTTGTATCAGGGCTTACCTTCAAGCAGCTAAAGGTAAAGCTTTTTTTATTTTTTGGGTGTGTGTATCTATGGAAAGCTAAGCCCAGTTGCTCATTCGTATTAGTTAATAGCCCTCAAGATGATGTTCCAAGATTTATCTCCGAGCTGATAGTTTCTAGTTTGCTTGCTGTCTAAATAAGGTAGGTGAGACTGGAAAAATGTCACACCTGTTTCACCACTTGGAGAACAATTTTATTGTGTTGCATAGGAAAACAAGCATTTTACAGCTGCCAGAATTCCTTACTATCTGGTTCATGACTTATAAATATGTAATGGATAGGAAGAAAATAGTTCCATAAGAATGCTTGGATATTTTTTCATGTGCTAGTGCACCAGATTTGAGTCAATCTTCATCAAGGTTATTAGTTTTATGACATCAATTTTAGCTTTGTTTCTGCCTCTAATTTTGCAATGTTTTAATTTTATATAGTTCTCTCTCTTTATTCTCCTTTCTCCTTTTTTACTTATGTGCTGCAGCCTTTTTGGTGTCTCGGCTAGACAGGAAACTTTTCACATAGGAATCCATCTTAAGGAAGAAATGTTAGCAGCTCCATATAGTTGAACGCTATTGGCTTCACACATCAAGCACACTTATTTAATAATCCAAAATCCAGTGTATTTTTGTTGCTGAGTCCAGTAGGTCATGTATCTTAGTGGTCCATTAGTCATTCACAATAACAGGTGCTGCAGAAGAGGAAGCAGAAAGAACCAATATTTCTGGTGTATCTGTCATACATAAATGCTGCAATGGAGAAGCTGTTTTCAGTTTTATGTCAAATCAATATATGGAATTTGAAGGGTGCATTAATTAGTTTATTAAATAAACGTACTAAATATATCTCTTGACTAAAGCTAATATTTAAAGAAATAAAAAATTTATTAGAAGACAGAATAATTTTATTTTAGTGGAGACTTAAGTTTCATAACTGGTTTGACTGCAGAAATGAATGCTGAAGTGGAACCTTGATTCTGTTTGAAACTCTAGTTGTAGAGGTCTTTCCATTTTCTTTCCATCTTGGAATTCTTTTTTTTCTTTTTTCTTTTAAATAACTCACAGTGAAACAAATGTATGAAAATCTCCTTCAGGAAATATTTGTAATTTAGACATGACAGTAAATAAATATAAGTTGGGAGGGTTGAATTGTTCTTTGCTGGACCTTGGAGCACCGCTCAGACTTCCAGGAGATCCACCAGATGCTCATTGGAGTTATGAGTTGCTGTGGACTTGTGTCTTTCACCAAGACCTTCCTCTCTGAAGGAGATGTACACAGTTCGTCCTTGTGCAGGTCATTCCCACTGAGAATTTTCAAGGCACGTACACTTCAAATGCCACCTTTGCAGCAGTGGATTTGTTGTACCATTATTGCTGTAGGTACAGTGGAGATGTCAAACCCCATAGTAACTCTCAGTGAGTGAACTGTGCACATTTTTTTCAGAATGTGGTTTTCTGTGAGAGCGGTGGGGAAAAGTGTAGTTCCCCAAATAAATACCCACTGGTGATCCTAGTTATGCCAAAGACTGTTAGATCATTGAAGCGATTGATGTTGGCACTCACTGTTATTTCTGTTCTGTTAGCTCTGTTTCTTAAGAGGCTTGGCATTAGCTCTGTAGGTGTCTGCAAAGCCACCAGCAGGAATGGAATGAGGAGGCGTGGGAAAGTTCAGTGAAAAGCTTTTTTGAAATGCAGTATCATGTCAGGGGCCAGAATGCATAAGCCTGCTTTCCCAGGGGTTTTGCTGCCCAGGCTGGGGGACAACTTGGTGCAGCTGGAATTGGACCTGCCTCATTACTACAGACTTGCCTGGCAATCATTGATCCGTGGCAGACTCGTTACCCTCATCAGATCAGGCCCTACCTTGCTAACTCATCTTCCTAGCGTGACCTCAGATCTGCCTTGTTATTAAGCCTCATCTGGCAGTCACTGATACGTTAGCTGGCCTTGGCTGCTGTCACGGACCTGCTCTGGTTTTTCATTCCGGTGCTCACCCTGCTTGGCTCCCAGCTCCGCTTTCCTTTCCAAGCAGCCTGCCCTTGCTGCTCCCTGAAGTATGGCTTCACACAGGTGAAAATATGAACTGTTTTTTACTCATCTTTATAGCAGAAGTGGGTAATAAAATGTTTCTATGGAAAGGAATATCAATAAAATAAGCAGCCCTGACATACTGTAGAACATGGATGTACTTTCTCCATATTTGGCTCTGCTATTGGTACTGAATGGATTACTCAAGAAAAACCATTCACAGACATTAATTGTGCTGTTACTAAGCATGGAGCACTATAAATTTGAAGGTCTGGAAAATGCAGGATTGCAGAAGGTATTTCTTCTTTTTTTTCTGATATTTGGCATGATAAATACATGTATTTTGGAGAATATTTAAAAACAAATGTTACACAAATTTCTCTTAGAAATTAACGGTAAAACAGTTTTCTGAATAAAGTGGGGGTATTAAGGCTTCATCAGAATCCTTTGAAATTCCTTGTAAATTTTATAAGTATTTTAAAATAAGCAACCTAATCTTTCAAATATACGCTATGCTGTGCAGGCTATACTACATAGAAAGATCTTGTCGTCCAAACTCTTCTACAGAAATAATTTTTCCCCGAGCTCTGTGCCTACATTCATACTTTTTAGCTCATAGGTCACTCCAATTGAACTTTTTGTTCTCACCGTTGTGATTTGTTCCGCTTTCAGAGATCATAAGGAAGAAGAAAAAGCCAAGTTTTTAACACAGTAAGCAGTACAATTCCAAATTAACAGTAAGTACAGTAGTCATCATTGAAAAGGAATTTTTTATCAAAAGTATGTTGTTATGGTATATGTACAGACTGGCTTATAGAGAACCTATTTCTCATTCTGAACTTCATTAAATCCTTTTGATAATGAAATCAATATTGTAGAAAGTTCAATTTTTCTCTATTATGTGTGGGGTTTCTTTCATTTCTTGCTTGGACAGTTACCCTGTTCTAATTACCTGGAGCTAGACATACAAAGTGGCTTCCTAATGACTCTTGAAATAGAGCTTGACTAGTGCTCATATACAACATTTTAGTTTTTAACTATCATGTTTGCATTGCATTATAGGTGTATACAAATATCTGAAGGCTTTTAGAACATACTCATGGCTTAAAAGCCCAATGCTGCAGAGGTGGGTTCATATGAGACAAGTTGCTTATCAGTTGTGTAAAATAAAAGCTCTATTAAACAGATGAAGAAAGAAGACATAGTTCTTGACATTTCTGTGGATCCCAAGATGTACCATTTACTGGAGCTTCAGGTATCTTTTAATCTGCAATACGCAGCTTTCCCTCAAACTTTTCCAACTATTACACTACCTTTTTCTATACCTTTTGTTCTTATGATGAAGTTAAAACATCTAGTGTAAGTGAGAATGTATTATGTCTGTATATTAATATAGAAAAAGGAAAATTAAAATCTGGGCTTTTAAAACTAAACAGCAAGTGCGTATTGCCAATCTCAATTTGCCTGTGAAGTCTGGAATAGAAATAGAAATTTCTTGGTATTTACTTGCATATTCAGTCTTTAAAACATATATCCAAAACTAAGAAGAACTATTGGACCAACACTAGAAAAGCTGGCAGAAGAAAGAGTGGGAAGAACAACATGGTTAAAATATTTTTCAGTTAGAGCTATTATTTGAAATGGAAATTGCCCTTTAATTTTTTGGTAAAGCTGTTATTTGCGTTGCAATCACTCTGAGAACTGCAGTAGTTATTTTAGTTTTTGCTGTCAGAGGGTATGAGATATCCTACTTTGGCAAGAAAGACAACAGATGTTTGACTGCTGATGTAAAAACATGGGGTTTTTTTTCCAGGGTGCTATCTTAGAACAAGAAAACTTACACAAAAAAAGAAGAGTTAGGAAGCTGTAACCTTCTGTGAAAAGAGCTTAACGTGGTTTAACAGAAGGCAGTGGAACTTGTTAAGATGCTGTTTTTACATGAATTGCCTGCAAATAACTGAATGTTTTCAGTTTCTCTGTTAAAATGCTACAAGAATAGCAGCCAATACATACAACTCCTCCCCCAAAGCCTCTCCTCCACCAGCTTGTGTAACTTGAGTATAAAAGGTGTATTTCTTTTTATTATTTTTTTTGAGAAGACCATAACCTGGAGTATCTTTTCCTGTTAACTGACCTTACTATATCATATGTCCCATTATGCTTTCCTCTTTTTAATTTGAATTTGTTCCCGTCTACCTTGCTTGCTCTGAGTGAACTGCGATTCCAGCAAAGTAATAGTAGATTAGTTTGGGAAGGGGACTGTAAGTGATTCAGCTTATCTTTCAGTTTGTTTTCTAATCTGATCAATATGTACTTGGAAGGTAAGTGTTGACTGATGATGAAGCCCGTTAGTACTGTATAAGATTGTGACAAGAGTGTGTGTGCAGAGAATGTCTAGAAATGCTTTGTGAGGTAAGATGTGTTCAATATATTTCCCTTTTTGACTCATCATTTGCAAATATTAATTCCCTTGTATTAAATTTCAATACAGGGGGCTTATAAGAAAGATGGGGACAAACTTTTTAGCTGGGCCTGTTGTAACAGGACAAGGGGTAACAGTTTTAAACTAAAAGAAGATAGATTCAGACTAGATATAAGGAAGACATGTTTTACAGTGAGGGTGGTGAAACACTGGCACAGGTTGCCCAGAGAGGTGGTGGATGCCCCATCCCTGGAAATATTCCAGGTCAGGCTGGACGGGGCTCTGAGCAACCTGATCTAGTTGAAGATGTCCCTGCTTGTTGCAGGGGGGTTGGACCAGATGACCTTTAAAGGTCCCTTCCAACCCAAACTATTCTGTGATGCTTTAACTTGCATAAATCAATATTGTTTTAATTAAAATGTTTTGCATAAAATGTGCAGATCAGAAGAAAAAATAATCTTTGCAACCAAAGCTCAAATGACTTTGTGTCTTCAAAGAAAAATGTTTACTTCATTTCACCCATAAAATAAGTTGCTTTGCATTTCTTCTTGACACTACATTGCAGAATAATAAAGCTCAAAAATTTATATCATAGAATAGTTACATACTGAGTTTTAATTTTAAGTATTTAGAAGATACTTTATCATTCTGGAAAAAAATGAGCTAACAAAGAAGCAATTTTTGCAAAGAACAAAAATAAATCACTGAACACATGCAGTATGTTTCCCTTTTTGCATTTTGGTCTCCAAATTCTGCATAGTAATCCTTACTTCCCAAGGGCAAATAAAGCTGTTCTTCATTCTTCCAAAGCAAGATGTCTCAGGTGAGTTATGTTTCAAGTTCAGTATGTTTGTTATTTGGATACAGTGAGAAGCCAATTAAGAAATACATGATCTATGCATAACAGGAGAAATTTCACAATAGGAGGTAGAATGGCAGAACATAATGGAAATGAAATCATTATGAAGAAAAATGCTGGTTGATGATGTTTGGATTGCAAAAATTTGACCAATTGGCGTTAGTGTAACACTGTGTTAGGTCAGCACAATAAAAATTATGCTTGATCCCTCCTTACTGAGTGAGAAATTTAGTACTGGGTTGACCTTTGGTTTTAGGCAGGTTTGAGTGAGCAGCCTCCTTTTTTATCCTTTAAAAAAAATAAGATTAAAAAGTTAATAATAAAGCTACAGGAGCTAGTTGTTCTCACTGGATGAGCAGTGGTTGCTGGTCTGTATTATATCAAAATGGCCAAATGGAAAACCAGGCCCTGGAAGTATCCAACCCATGTGTTTGGTTTATGAAGTCTTGTACAGCCAGAGATCTTCTCAGAGTACTACTTCATGAATAGGACAGTCTTTTGCACTGTTGTGGAATGAGTTCTTGTATTTGAGAAGAAAGAAGACTGGGGAAAAAGGGAAGGAGGATGGCCGTATGAGAAAGTTGGAGTGGATCTCAATCACCTCTATTTTATTGTACATTCTATTTATTGAATTAGTTTTATTTTAGGGAGAATGGTCTCTAGGTCTGTTACTTGTAACTAGGGATGTTAGTTGTGGTATCACAGAAGGGCTGAGGTTGGCAGGGGCCTCGGGAGGTCGTCTGGTCCAACCCCATTGCTCAAGCAGGGTCGCCTAGAGCTGGCTGCCTAGGACTGTATCCAGCTGGCTTTTGGATTTCTCCAAGGATGAGAGACTCCACAACCTCTCTGGGCAACCTGTGCTGGTGCTCGGTCACCCCCACAGTAAGAAAGTGTTTCCTGATGTTCAGAGGGAACCTCCTGTGGTTCAGTTTGTGCCCTTTGTCTCTGGGCACGTCACTGGGCACCACTGAAAAGAGCCTGGCTCCATCTTCTTTGTACCCTCCCTTCAGGTATTTATACATATTGAGGAGATCTCCCTGAGCCTTCCCTTCTCCAGGCTGAACAGTCCCAGCTCACTCAGCCTTTCCTCATAAGAGAGATGCTCCAGTCCCTTCATCATCTTTGTGGCCTTTGCTGGACTCTCTCCAGTATCACTGTAGATTTATTTATCGTAGATTTCTTTTACAAGAGTTGGCATACGTTTGGTTCTTAACTATGCCTATGTTACAAGAGCGTGTATTTTAAAGACAACAGGGTGACTGGTTTGCTATTGCAGTTTTTGTACTGTTGTGCTTTTACCAGAAGCATTTATTCAAATGGATCACAAATGTATTATGTATGAAAAGGCAGTGTGCCTGCCTCTTTAATCTGTTTGAGGCATTGCTGGTTGGCTGCGTTGTAATGAAAATTGGTAATGTATTTTTTTGATATAAAATTAATGTATATTACTTTGTCCCTAATGCCACATGTGTATTGAACTACAAAAGAGTTACTGAGACTGGCAATACGTTATGCAGGTGCTAGGTGTTAAACATGTATGGTGTACTTCTGCTTTTCTCACACTAAATAGGAAAGTTTTAGGCATATATTGTGTTTTCAATTATCATATCAAATCTTTGCGAATTCTGTTACCATTCCAAATTGTCTTGATGGCTTGATTGCGTGGTAGATTCACAGTGCCCATGGCTGTACTGAAAGCAGCAGCATCTAACAGTTTATGTTGAGGAACTGGGGGCATCTGGAATTTGGATGCAGTTCTTGGTGAATTTAATCACACCAGTTTTGTTTCTTTGTTTAGTATCGGTGCATTGGGAATATGGAAATCAGGTATGTTCTAAGGATTAAATTGTTTGTATTTGCAAAAGACTCTGACAGTGGAAAGCTTAGAAACAATACAAATGTCTATTTTTAGACAGTTCAGGGGTTTGGTGCATGTTACTGTGTCTTGCACCTTGTGGGTTTTACAAGACAAGCTATGGTAATAGGACAGTCGATAAAAAACATCTTCGTGCTTTTTCTCAAGAAGAAATTGTTCCTTGCATTAAGTGGAGATAAGAGAGATCTGAGGAGGGATCAAGACAATCAAAATGAGAACAAAGCAGTTTCTGCCATTCATCTAAACAAGGTTAAGGCGAAGGGGTGAAAGCTTTTGAAATAGAAGTAGCTCTGCTCCTGAACTTGTTTGATAAAATGATCTTGCCTGGTCTGTTTCTCTTCCCACTTTCTTTTTTTTTTTTTTTTTTCAGTAGGAATATATTATTTCCTTTATATATATTTATTTATATGTATACACTTCTCTATATATATTATACTCTTTAAAGTCTGTAATTATTGTTTTAAAGGGTAAATGTGGAAGTAATAATTTTGGATATATCAATTACAGTTAATACACATCTTAGTGAATGACGTATTAAATGGTCCACTTTTTTTTCATTAACTACTAACAATAATCTTTTGCGGCTCAGGCCAAACCAAGTGAGTAATGAAAAATACTAAATGTGTATAGAGTAAAGGCATACTTTTAATAAAAGGAAAATTTATGCACAAAATGAAAGTTTTAATTTGCCTTTTGATGACAGAGATTTTATTTGAAACTTAGCAACAGAAAAATCACTTTGGAATTTTAAGGTAATTGCTTGATTTGTGTAATAGAGTTTGAGTCTGAAGTTTATCGTGGATAAAGGTGAAATATATCATGTGGATAAAGTCTGACCTATAAGTAAAAAAGTACAATTAATCACACTTAAATGTAGTTAAGCAATGAAGTGTATATTACACTTACAGACAATTAATTGCAACTTTCAAAAAGCTGCTTAAACACTGAAGCTTTGATTAAGGTCTGGGTCTAAATGCTCAACTGTACTATTCTTAATATAGTTCCATGGCAAAACTATATTAAAAGCTGATGTTTTATCTGAACAGTTTTGTCTTTCTCTGATAACTGGTAATCTTGCGTGCATAAAATACAAATTATAGACATATAGTTATACATGTTTTGTACATAATTTGCTTTTTAGTCTCAGAGGTTCAGCAGCCAGAATGTGAGAGTTATGATGATAATCCCAGAGCTTTCTTAAGTGCACTGTCTTCTCTAGCTGGAAATACTTATTTTGATTATTGTGCCTTGGAGAAAGAAAGCAAGCGGCTGAACTTTCTATTTAAATGCAGGATTAAGTTCTGACTGGCCAAAGTGCCTAAGCCAAGATATCAGGCTGATGAGGAAGGAAAGTAGCAGGGACTGGTTTGGTACCACAGTGGACAGCTTGAGCGGTGTCTGAGAAGAGAAGCACATCTGCTGTCAGAAGCATTGTAAGCAAGGCATTCCCTGAAGGCACTGGCTAATGTCTTTCACTAACCAAATTGTGTATTCTCTACTGCTTTGTAGTCATATCCAGCCTATGCAATCCTTAGCATCTATCTCTGTTACGATACAAAGAACTACATAGTGTTTGTTTTAGTGGCTTCTTTTATATCACTGAAGTTAAGTTTAATTACCCTAAATTTGCTATACTGAAGGTGTAGAGCAGCACAACTCTCTCTGCGTAGGTGTTTTTAAGCATCCAAACATTTGTGCATTTTCTAAGATTTTAGTTAGTTAAAACATGTATTTCAGAAAGACAGAGAGTAAGTTCTTCTAGGGAAACCTAAGAATTCCTGACCAGCAGCTCTCAAGAGACTAGCTTACATGACAGTTGGTAGCAGTATGTGTTGTCCCATTTTTTATGCAAGACTAATGATCGTGACCTCTTGGAGCCATTTTTCAGGGAAGTAAAATGTGATCTTATTCATCATTGTTATCACAGGTAGTCATCTCTTAGGTTCAGCGTTTCAGTTTCTATTTAAAACAGGAGGTTGATTTTTGTTAAAAAATAAAATTGCTTTTGTGTCCATTGTAAGTTGCAGAATTCCTTGACATCAGAAAATGCCTTATCATCTAACTGATGCCTGTTTCCTAGGCAATACTAAGCTACTTCAGGGAAGCTGAGAATCTCATGTGAAATTGCCATTGTCCCAAACTAAGCCAAGGATGAAGTGACATGTTGATACTATTGTAATGATAAGATTAGATTGGTATTAATTTTGAGACAATAATAAGGAGGTGCTTGTAGTTTCTATTTAACATTAAAAACAAACACCAAAGGAGCCATTAACTGGAAGTTACAGGCACTGAGATATCCCTGTTAAATATGTGAGGCACAAAAAGGAAAAGATTTAAGTCACAACCAGTGGCAAATTTCTTTGAGTCAGTCATTCTTGTAAAAGATATTTTGGCTGGGAGGGAAAGACTTTGACCATTGCTTGTTTTCACTGTGCTGCTTCTCCCTTTCTCCTCTTTACCATCTTTCCATATTTTTACATCTCATCGGTATTAGTGTTCTCCGAGTTGACATACGATGAAGACACGGCCATATAAAATATTTTACCACAAGTGGAATGAAAAGGACAGCTGCTCTGTTACCACCTCTCTTTTTCTAGAAGCTTGTATTCCTGAAGCTGTTTGAGCCGAGGCTCACTAGGTGTCAGCAAAGTAGTCCAGAAAAAAGCTTTTTTCTGAGAATTAAAGGAAGTGACAGTTAAAACTTCAGGCATGCAGTAGAAATTCTAAAGCTTATTAGGTTGTTGTTTTATTTCAAGTTAACCTAACCTAGAAAACCAGTGTTATTGTGCTTTTCATGCCATTAGCTCTGTTTTATTTCATAGTCAAACTGCTTTCCATACGTAGAAAGTATTATCTGTGTGTCTAGGGAACAGTGACTACGTGCTGCATTTCAGGCAGTAAATGAGAAAGACTATGACTTAGAAAAGCGATGTCTTTGTGCACTTTTCAGAATACCCTATCTGCTCAGACATGAGGTGTGCAGTCTGTCGTGAATAACTTTCTTTTCCATTTCCTGCGTGTTATGAGGTTCCATGGTTTCTTCTAAAGACGCAGAGAAATTGTGTCTTTCTTTTTTTTTTTTTTTTTATTCCACTAATTGATAAAACTTTCTCTATTTTCTCTGGCTTTCAGCTAGGTTCTGCCACAGAAGATAACATCTGCCTTCGCAGTCAAGGCAGTTGTGCTTGCCAGCCATTCAGATGTCATCCACCGCTGGCACGCTTCGTTCTGGCTAATGCTGGGCTCAACAGTGGGTTTTCATTTTATTCCTTGACAAACATTATCTGATAGATCAGCCTGCCTCAGAACTTTGCCTTTATTTATTCCCCAATACCTTTTGGCGTGCTCTTAAGGGTGTTCGCAAAGGTTTGCCTTGCCACTCAAACAGTTCGGCACCAAACAGCTCAGGAAAGTCTTTCTATAATGGTCACAAAATTAGCTTTACCTGGAACTACTGTAGCTCTAGCCATAGCTTGCACCTGAAGAGCAAGCAGCTTGTACTACATGATATGCAATAAAATGTAATGGATACAATCCATGTGTAGGGATCATAGGTGCATACATTTCAGTATATACGCATTTATATGTATATGAAAACTATGGTTTTTAAAGATCTTAAATACTTGGCATATGGTGCTCTCTCAGATAGTTGTTTGTTTAGTTTTTTTTTTTTTTAAACCAGATGCTTTGGTATCCATGTAGAAGCAATTGCTAAGTGGCTTAGGGAATTGTCTGTGGAAAGTGGAGCTTATTTCTGTATTTATTTATGGAACTGATTCAGCCTCTGTCTAAGCAGGAAGGCATACATATTGGCTTATTGAAGAGGCTGAAAAGTTCATCCTCTATCTGACAAAATTTGTTGAGTTAGAGATGTGTGATGCTATAAGGCAAGAAGTAATGACCTCTGAGGCTCGAGAAGGAGTCCCAATAAAAATTAGTTGGCCAAATCTAAGGCTGTGCAGTATTAAATATGGTCTGTGAAACTGCTGTTTAATGTTAAGCTACTGCAAATGTTCATGAGGATGCATCCTCCAAAGAAGTAAAGCACTGAATTTAATTATTATTACCTTCAGATACTTCCTGGTATTTAAGGCTTTAAATTTACTTTCGAAGAGACAGTTTTGAAGATAGTGCTCTGCAAGACTACTGCAATGTTTAACTTCTGCTGCATTAGAGGGAACTAACCTATTTAAAAGCTATGGATCATGGAAGGTTTGTTGTTAGTGGACTACTGTACATAGGACAGAGAATAAATGTTGTGTTTTGCCTTTCCCATATCTAGAACATTTGTCCAGAAACTGAAGAAACCCAAGATGCAATAATTGCTTTGATGGTAATTCAGTAAAGAAACATACGGGTTTTCTGTTTTCGTAAGTTTATCACGATTTAAATTTTTTTAACATGGGAGAAGGACCGTATTATTTATTTTGACAAAAATAATACCTATGCTAAAAATAAGCAACATGGTATGAAAAATTAGTGATGTAATTGTTGAAAATGTAAAAATGATGTGAGCTTCAGTGTCAGTAATACAAGAGAGGGGAATCTTCTAGGTCTTAAGCTGTGACTAAGTGGATAAGTGTCGCTCATAAGAACTGTAGGAATTCTTATAAATTCGTGGCTTTGGGTGTGCACAGAAATACAGGAATAAAAAAAAAACAAACCTGTATCATTTTTCAAAAATAGCTTTTAAATATCCTGAAAGCCACCATAATTGACTGCATGGTTGCTTGTTCAGAAACGTGCTATCAAGAGGTATGTTTTTGTGTTATGTTAGCTTTTGATAAAATTAATTCTCTTCTCAGGTTTGGCGTTAGTGTACGGACATTTCCCACTTTAAACTTAACAAATGAGATCAAGTAGCTATATGTAGCATATTGCATTCTGAGGAGTGGATCCTGCACTCTGTGTAAATCAAGCATACCTGTTTTCAGGCCCCTTCAAATTAATCTCCATGAAACTTAAAGGAGGTGTGCTCGTGAAAAAAATCATTAACAGTCTTGTTTGCAGATCTCTCAAATGCTGGATAACACAGAGTTTCTTGTGGCCTAAGGTAGAGTTTTGCTTTATGAGTTAGATTTCAAATCATGTTGGCACTGTTCATTATACAACAAAGGGATTTTTTTTTTTTTTAAACCTGGCATTGATTCAAGTGCCCTGAATAATAGCAGTGACAGTGCAGTTGCTTTAACTTTCTGTAGTTAGTTACCTTTGGAACACCATATGAAATAATTTCTCATATTGTAAGAAATGTTCTAGGGGTTATTGTAGAAGTCTGAAATAGATTTTGCCGGCAAATGGAAAACAGGAACAACAGATTGCAGGTGTAGCATGATTCCTACATGATGTCCATTCAGCTTTCGATGCGTAGAAACACCATGGTGTCAGAGGTAATATCATTAATTATAGAGAAGGTGCAGGAGTACCCAAGCAAGAAAAGAGTTGTCACTGAAACCAGGCACTGCAAGCTAGCAAACTTTCTTAGGGACAGAGCTAACGAGGGGCTCATGAGTTCAGTTTGTTGCTGTAGGCATTCTGTGAAGCACTCAGTCTTTAGTTTCAGGAATATGATGACCAGAGGGACATCCCATAAAAAATGCTTTTTTTTTTTTTTTTTTTCTGACATAAGCAGCCTTCCGTCATCTCTCAGGGGTTTATGTGCTGTCAAAGGCACCCCGGCTTGGGCTCACATGTGTAACTTGGTAGCAGATAGGCTTTGGAAAAAGAAGGAAAAAGCTCATTGCAGATAAACTGGTAGCAATAATGAGTCGTAAAGCTTTGACTTGCTTTTAATAACCTTTATTTCTTTAATTTGTTCAACATTACTTCTGTGTGCAAAATATGTCTTAAATGCTGCATGTTCTGACTTCCTGAACTCTTCAAATATATTTTGCTGCTTTAGCTAAAGTCGTAGCAGAAAATGACAATAGTAGAATAAAATCTTGGGTTTTGTGTTCCAAGTGTACCTCTGCTCATAAAAGCATTTATTGAGGTGAATTGAGAGCATGGTTCAGGCCTCTGCTGCTATTGCTTTGAATTGTGTGTAAAAGAGTTTTACAAAGCTAGATAATTAGGGCAGAACTGTGTTAACATTGCAGATTGCTTCCTTGGCATCATAAAAGTTTGTTAGCTAAATTTTTATAGATGGTCGTGTCGTGTCCACCCCCCCCCCCCCCAAAAAAAAAAAGAAAAAAAAAAGGACAAAAAAAAAACGC